>NC_136959.1:15336102-15508770 GCF_032717465.1 Coenobita brevimanus
GGGGATAGTTTTACGTCACGGCGAGTCTTATGGTAGGTCACTAAAGTCTGCCATTAACGAAATTCAGATCCTTAAACCGTTCCCTGCCCAAGCCTGGACGCGAACGTAGGCCCTTTGGGATTGCAGGCCACCTCTTTACCCATTTGACCACGGGCTCAGCCTTGCAGAGAACATTGTTAATTTCAGCATTTGTGTCTGGCAGACTAGCATGGATTGTGATCAGACTACGCAAAAGACACACCCTGAAAGTAAGGCGAATAAATACACCTATTTCCCAAAGCATAGATGAAGAAATAGAATCATTCTCTGATGATCTTTGACGACCTTTCCCAGAATATGGAAGAAGAAAAGACCAGATATACTATACTCATGGGAGACACAATGCAAGCGTTGGCAAACTGAGAAATGGACAGGTATGAGTGGGAATTTTCGGTGAAGGAGAGGGAATGACGAAGGTGAAATCGTGGTAAATTTTGCTGAAATGCATAACGGTAGGTGGTGGCGACCATCATCCACCCACTTGATGTAGTGCTGCATACTTCTTCCTTAGCCTTTATCATTCTTTTTCTGTGCCTACCCTCCTCTCTTCCTGTTTCTCCCATCTTTCCTGTCACTTCTTAATGCCTTTCTTTCCTTTACAGGTGGCTTTACATTGAGTAACAAGCCTAATAGTTTCCTGTAAGCCAAGAAACCATTTACAACGCTGGGTGGTAACCATATAACCAATCCTTACGTGCTCCCTACTAGTCAACAAGTGGGTTGGTGGAGGGTTAGTGCCCCTCCCCGTAAAACAAATAACTCAAAGTCAAATGGCTACCCCTTACGGGATTATGGCGTCTGGCAACAGACAGCTAGATAGATAGCATAACATGAGAGTAATGAACACATTTTTCCAGAAAAGACCAGGAAGAAAATGGATCTGGAGAAACAGAAATGGAGGTACAGTTACAAAATTTGAAATTGACTTTATCATAACAGATAAGAACAACACGATCGCTGATGTCACAATTATCAATAAAGTAAACATAAGAAGTGACCAGGGAGTGGTGGGTTGCACAACCAGATTTAATTTCAGAAGCGAAAGAAAGAAGCTGATATAAACTAAAAAGGTATGCCCAATTACAGCAAGTGGAAATAAAGCTGTTTTTCAGATAGAAATAAACAACAGATTACTCAGGCTTTAAGTTATGCTAAGTGTGACGCTGATAAGTTGAACTGTACACAAACAAAAGTGTTTAGGGAATCAATAGAGGCAGTAGGGAATGCTAATACAACCAAAACCAACAAGTCCGAGTATTCAAAAGCCACCCTCGAGCTCAAAAAGAAGAAAGGAGATGAAAGTAAAACAGAAAAAAATGAAACAGAAAGAGCAGAATTAAGCAGTTTGATCAACAAGAGAAATGCAGAAGAAAAACGAGATAAACATGGTGCAGATCAAAGAAACTATCAAAATAGGAAAAAGTCTGAAACAGGCCCGAAATACAAAGGCACTAGAATAACAACAAATTACATCACTGAAAGACAAAAACAGTGAAGCCATCAAGTGCAGAGAAGATGGTGAAGTGAGCTAAAGAATTTAACAAAGAATTGTATCCATCAAAGGCAATAGGAACCTACCAGCAACCAAGTCTTCATTTGACACAAGTGAAGTACTTAAGGTAACACAAGAAGTAAACTTTGCTCTTAAAACTATGAAAAGTGGAAACGCCCCGAGAGAAGATGGAATAGCATGTGATTTACTGTCTGATGCAGAAGTATAAGTTCAAAAACAGTTCTTCCACATATTTACATAATGTATAAGGAAGAAAATTACCAAATCATGGTGTAATGTAATAGCACATCTGGTGTAAAACAAAGGCAGCTCAAAGGATCTTAGTAACTATTGACCTATTAGCTTATTATCAGTTATTTGCTAGTCAGGTCAGGTGCGGGTAAGGGGATGGGTCTCTTATGATGTGGCAGGGGTAAACCAGCTCTGCTGTCGGGCCCTGCTGCGGATGTCACTGATTGCATTGCGCAGTTGACCCTTGTGCGGTGTGGTGCGGTGAGGATCTGTCCGTTCTCCCCTTGGGGCTAAGATGCAAATGAATGTGTTTGAATGCATGAGTAATTGGGGAGTGTGTCGTCCTGTCTCGGCTACCTCCCTTTCCTTGGGGGAAGCAGCCTAGGTATATAGATAGATAGGTTTACAAACTCTTCACTAAAGTCCTTACGAATAGAATAACAATAAATCTGGAAGAAAACTAACCTCGTGAGCAGGCAGGATTCCGAAGCAGATGTTCCATAACTGATCATCTACAGTATAGACAGTGAATCAACCAATTAAAACACACACACACACACACACACACACACACACACACACACACACACACAGAATATAACAAATCGCTGCACGTAAGTTTTGTCAGATTTGAAAAGGTTTTTGACTCAGTGAAGCACATACGATAGCGATTATTAATTAATTTCGGGAACAGGAGTAAACGAGAACATTGTAAATCTGTTAGAAAACATATAAAAAGAGGGAACTGCTACAGTTAAGTTACATAAAGACTCACAAAACTTAATACTGAGAAAGACGTGCGTCAGGGTGATACAGTTTCACCAAAATAATTTACAGCATGCACTGAAATCCTTTTAAGAAAGCAAGAATGGGAGAACAAAGTAGTAAACGTAGATGGCGAAAACTTAAACTATTTATGCTTTGCAGATGAAATTGTCCTAATTTCAGAAACAACAAAGAAACTGCAAGAAATGATAAATGAACTAAACAGGGAAAGTTAAGATGCACGATTACTTGGGGCAAATACTAAGACTAACGAAAGACAATGAAAGCGAAAGCAAAAGACACATTACGATTGGATGAAAAGGTTTGGGTAAACATAGAGACACCATGAAAAGTTGCTTGTCAGTATATATATATATATATATATATATATATATATATATATATATATATATATATATATATATATATATATATATATATATATATATATATATATATAAATTCATTTATTTATTTATATTGACATTTTGTGCTGGTCTTAAAAAAAGTCACTTCATAAATTCTCTCTCTCTCTCTCTCTCTCTCTCTCAAGCTGGTCATGTGCGCCACACTTACCTGCTCGTTTCTTCCACTTTCTTTTCTCATTCCCCCGTGGTGTGCGTGAGAGGCCATTGTGCCTCGGGTAACAACTCGAGATGGTCGTGGAGGCGGCGAATGAGCAATACCTGGACAGAGAGAGAGAGAGAGGGAGAGAGAGAGAGAGATCAGTCTTCACTCTACTTCACAAGTACCTGGTTGAATTCCCTTATTTCATCCCAGCCTTCTGTCTGCTATGTCTCCTATTTTTCATTTCTTATAATTTCTTCACTTCATTTTTTCTCACTTTATGTCTTGTTTTTACTTACAGTCTGAGTGTCCCTCCCCACAGTAATGTTCCAGTACACACGGAAGCACCTGGCACCCAGTGTTTGGTCCACATTTCATACAACCCTCTTCCAGCTTAGTAAAAGTAGAATATGGTTTGCTCTAGACACACTGATGTTAAAAAGTGCACCAGGTTCCGCTAAGATACGCAAAACACTGTTCGATAAAATATTCACTAGCTCAAATCCAGGCCTCGTTCCATTACAGTACACGCTTCTCCACAGTAATTAAAATGCATTAGTTAACACTACCATGAAAATCAAAACCAACTGTATGTTTTTTTTCCTGAATCAGTTACCGCAGTTTATTCATCCCAGTCCATTACAACACTTAGTACTGACATTTAATTCAAGCAGTATTTAGAATCTTGAATCATCAACAGATTTATATTTCATCCGTATTCACGCTCTGATACCAAAGAGAAAGGAAGCAGTTGTATTTTTTTTCAGTTTCTGTCAAATGAAGAAGCTATACAGTTCTGTCCATGAAAGCTTTCCAACCCATTTTGTTCTGGAATTGTTTCATATTTTCGAACCTGCCCGAGTAGTGATGATGACAGACGCGGACAGGCTTTGACAAATGTGCGGCTACTGTCAAATGTGCTCCTGTCAAATGTGCTCCTGTCAAATGTACTACTGGCGAATGTGGTACTGCCAAATGTGCCCATGTCAAATGTGCTACTGCCAAATGTGCATGGATGGATTTGTCTGTCTCTCGTCTCCGTCACTGTTAGCGTTGTGAGTCATCATGCACGTGTCTCGCCCTCTCACATCCCCTTACTTCCCTCCTCCCTTGGCAGCCAACGTATAAATATCTCCGCCTCACCCCATCCCCTGTGGATACACTACCATGGCCTCAACCGTGTAAATAAAGGAGCACATCCTGAGTTCATCCCACCCTGGTTACACATTGCCTCCAAATCGGCTTTTTGATATCACGAGGGAGGGGCACATGCAACACCTCCCTCGCTATCCCTCCCTACCTTGATTACCACAACACAGGGAGAAAATTGTGGAATGAGAGTTTGGAAAATACTGTACGTCTTCCTGTCCTGGCGTAGGAGTGAATGGACATTACTGGTCATCAGCCTATCATAAGTACCCTCTGTGTTCGTCTCAGCACAGCAGAAAGGAAATGGGAATCTCTCTCTCTCTCTCTCTCTCTCTCTCTGTAATTCACCGGGTCGGTCAGGATCACTTGATGGTCGTGATCGTCAGCTTTTACCCTCTCGGAAGGGAGCTGAGAGCTCATATAGTCCGATCTAAGGGCAAGGCTATGACCTTCACACACGCACACACCCGTCCCCTTGCTCAAGGGGGACAGTAACCACCCACTTCGTCAGTGAAACTTTTCGCAACCTGAGCGAGGCGCGAACTCCCGTCCACCAGTTGGCAAGCGAGAACGTTACCACTGTGTGTGTGTGTGTGTGTGTGTGTGTGTGTGTGTGTGTGTGTGTGTGTGCGTGCTCAGTCCGCAGATATTTGTGACACATACCTGGGGTAAGTGTGTATGGCAGGTGTCAGGGGTGGGTATATTGGGGAAGTGTGTGGGTCAGCCGAGACAAGCAAGTGTTGGTGCTGGTGATGGGTAGTTATTAAAGAGGACGAAACTACCTCTTCTACGTTGCTTGCCTTGTACTGCGCCTGACGAGTAGATGATGATATTATACACCATATTTATTTAATACCTCTGACCTCCGGGATGATTATTTGGCCCTAATCATGCACACAATGACTATGGATACACTATGAGGTTGAGATCTTACATAGTCTTTGCAGTAGAGCAGCCTTTGTAGTGTCAGTAAAAAGTATAATAGTTTACCCAGTACCTATTTAAGTTCGTCTATCCAGCCAGTATGGGAAGACGTTTGCAATGTTTTACTTCAACAAACAAGGCGAGTATTATGGATGTTTGGAGAGATGTCGGACTAAAGTTGCAGTCCTTCCTCCTATACACAAACCACCTTTAAGAATATCCCTCCTCAACTTTTCCTTCGTCTTGCAGAGTTGTAAACACCTCTATCACTTTTCCTCGTGTTTAAGATAAAAATGACAAAGATAGGTTCCAGGACTGTTACCATAATTTCGTGGAAATCGTGTTCCAGGGCAAAAGAACTAAACAGATCACAAGCACCCTCACACACCCTTCCTATCGTGAATCCTGCGTACCGAAAGAGTTACACACGCATTCCACTTCAGTCATCAAACCAGCCGACCACTTATCCCAAACACAGCGTATCATATCTGGACCCATTTAATTAAGTGCGTGTGGTGTCATAGTTAACAGTTACTAGCGTCTACACTGATGGTTCTGTAGCTATTTCTTCTACTGATAAAGCAGATCTCTTCGCACAGACTTTCTCCTCCAATTCCACCTTATACGATTCCGGTGCTGTTCCTCCATCATTTCCCCCCTCTGACTTCCTCATGGCTGACATTAAAATTTCTTCAGTTGATGTATTTTCTGCCATCACTGGCCTCAGTACTAACAAGGCATATGGGCCTGATAGAGTCCCTCCTGTTGTTCCCAAGAACTGTGCTTCTTTGCTTACACCCTGCCTAGGCAAACTCTTTCGCCTTTGTCTGTCAACTTGTACCTTTCCTTCTTGCTGGAAGTTTGCTCTCATTCAGCCAGTCCCAAAGAAGGGTAACCACTCCCAACCCTCCAACTATCGTCCAATTGCTTTAACGTCCTGTCTTTCAAAAGTTTTCGAGTCAATTCTCAATAGAAAAATTTTAAGGCATCTTTCCTATCACAACCTTCTTTCCGATCGTCAGTATGGGTTCCGTCAGGGACGCTCCACTGGCGATCTTCTCACCTACCTTTCAGACTCCTGGTCATCCTCCTTTCGGGACTTTGGCGAAAGCTTTGCACTTGACATCTCAAAGGCTTTCGATCGAGTCTGGCATAAATCTTTAATTTCCAAACTGCCCTCCTACGGTTTCTATCCTTCTATCTGTGCCTTCATCGCTAGCTTCCTTTCTGGTCGTTCTATAGCCGCTGTTGTAGACGGCCATCGTTCTTCTCCTAGATCTATCAACAGTGGTGTTCCTCAGGGCTCTGTCCTATCAACCAACTCTCTTCCTTTTATTCATCAATGATCTTCTAAGCTGTACATCTAACCCTATCCACTCATACGCTGATGACTCCACCCTTCACCTTTCCATTCGGTTCCCGCAACGCCTATCTCAACAGTTACTTCAACAAACAAGGGATGAGGCTATGGGACACCTAATGTCTGACTTGGCTCGTATCTCTGACTGGGGTAAAAATAATATGGTTGTTTTTAATGCATCTAAGAGTCAGTTCTTACACCTATCAACCCGACAAAATCTTCCACAGGTATACCCACTAATGTTTAATAATATTCAGCTTAATCCTGCATCATCCTTGAACATGCTTGGGGTTTCACTTACTCGGGACTTATCTTGGAAAGATCGTATTACATCTCTTGTAAAATCTGCTTCCAAGAGATTGGGTGTGCTAAGCCGACTCCGCTCTTTCTTTACCCCTGCACAATTGTTGGCTCTATAAAGGGGTTTTATCCGCCCCTGTGTGGAGTACAACTCTCATGTGTGGGGAGGCTCCCCACATACAGCTCTACTCAATAGGGTGGAGTCAAAGGCTTTTCGTCTCATTAACTCTCCTCCTCTTACTGACTCCCTTCAACCTCTGTCTCTTCACCGCACTGTTGCATCTTTATCTCTTTTCTATCGCTACTTTAATGGTCACTGCTCCTCTGAACTGCCTGCTTGCATTCCTCCACCTCTACGACGGGCGCGTAGCACCCGTCTGGCAGCAAACTCTCATCCCTTTTCTGTCCAGCTCTCTAATGCAAGAGTTAACCGTTACTCCCAGTCTTTCATTTATGCAACAGGACAGCTCTGGAACTGTCTCCCTCTGTCTGTATTTCCTGCTGCCTATGATCTCCAGTCTTTCAAACGCAGTGTGTCCAGGCATCTCAAAATGATCGGATCTTGAATTTGGCTCTCTATTGTATTTTGTTTTTCTCTTGGAGAGAACTGTTACTGCGGGCTCATGGCCTTTGGTTCGTTCTTCCTCGCATAAAAAAAAAAAAAAAATTGTGAGGGCTGAGAGGAATTATCAGAATCGTTTATTATAGTGCTGGAGGGTATTTAAGTGATTTCTGTTGGTGATTGTGCGTTTCTCTGTGGCTGCTGATTGGGAGATTGTGAAGCACTGAGTGTAGGTATTAAGACTGTAGTGTGACAGACCAGGTGGTATGGTGATAGTGTGGTAGAGAGAGTAGAGAGGGCACGTGGTGTGGTGGTAGTGTGGTGGACAGAGCAAACGTGTGGTGGAAATGTGTTGAGAGAGTAAGTGGTGTGGTGGTAGTGTGGTAGAGATGGTAGTGTGGTAGGGAGAGCAGATGGTGTGACGGTAATAGGGAAAAAGAGAGCAGGTGGTGTGTTGGTATTGTGGTAGAGACAGCAAGTGGTGTGGTGGTAGTGTGGGAGAGAGAGCAGGTGGTGTGGTGGCAATATGGTAGTGAGAGCAAGTGGTGTGTTGGTATTGTGGTAGAGACAGCAAGTGGTGTTGTGGCAGTGTGGTAGAGAGAGCAGGTGGTGTGTTGGTATTGTGGTAGAGACAGGAAGTGGTGTGGTGGCAGTGTGGTAGAGAGAGCAAATGATGTGTTGGTAGTGGGTGTAGAGAACAGGTGGTGTGGTGGTGAATGTGGTGGTACTGTATCACTTCCTGAAAGAGAAAACGCGATTTGAGGGTGTTAATATGCGTCAGTCAGGGGAACAAGGAAGGGACATAACGAGAGAACGAGAGAATATTAGTCTAATAATGGAAGAGGCGAGAGAAATATTAATATATATGAAAACATGTTGACTCTACATATGAGACAATTAATAAAGTAACTGAGAATGCATATACGTTCATTTAGAATACCAGATTTTCCATATTCTTGGTTCAGATAATATTTGTGTATCTCATTGTCCTTTTTCCCGAATTTCCTGGGCGTAAACACTGGTTATTTTAGTCGCTCCTACTGACTCTTATTTTTGTGGATTATTTGATTTAGTAGACTCAGTGAAAACGTGCTAATTATCGAAGTATGACAGAATAATGACTCATAGTTTTAGTATTTTATCATAACTGGATTTGAATACCAGGGCTTATGTTGCTCTTTCTTGTAGCTATAATTGCAGGCTGACCCATTTTTAACAGCAAACTTTCATCAGAGCCTCGTCAACTCGTTACCAGCAACAAAACAGCGTCGGGAGAGCGGCAGTCACACCAGCACTCATTAGTTATTTTCGCTTCCCTTCACCACAAAGCAAGATTCTGTGGCTCTCGACAAGATTAGACGCAAGGAACTGCGTGAAAAGAAATGGTGTGTGTGTGTGTGTGTGTGTGTGTGTGTGTGTGAAGTGAGTACTTTAAACTCAGTTTTTTTTTACAAATCTCTCATTCTTGAAGTGTAAAAATTTACGATTTCCAAGTGTACTGTTTCATGGACATCGCAGTAATTAGGTTCCTTCCTTACAATACACATTAAATCAGCAGTGTTCTTCCTCACATGTAAGTCCCAAAACTGTGATGCACATTGTCTTACAGGTGCTTGGGGAAGAGGGAGAAAGGATATAAATATAAGAAAAAGATGAATTTGAAGAAAGGAAGACGGAGAGTTTGGAACGAGGGTGTAAGAACATAATGATTTACTGGAATGATACAGAAAAAAAATGTTGTCAGTCAGAGAGAGAGAGAGAGAGAGAAATGCGGGTGATACACTTCCTGCGTGAAATGTATCCTCCAAAGTAAGAGGTTAGGATATTATTTACACAGTATGTTATGAAGAAGGGCACAGCGTAAAACTGTTCCTTACTATTATTTCCTGATTTATTAGCTTTTCTTATTAGTACTTAATATCCCAGAATTTTGGTACGAATGTGGATTTCTTTCGATTCCTTACATACTCTTCTCTTTTGTTGGTGATACCTGTGCCCGCGAAGTGAGAGCGAGTATTGTTTTTCAACGTGGGCATGTTTCTACTTACTCCATTTCCGCATAGCTTCTTCTCTCATGTCCTTTATTACTTTTGTCATTTTCCTATCCCAGTTCTTTAACAAAAACTGACAAACATAGAGTATCACCCTAGAACTGTTGTCATAGAACATGAAAAGAAAATATTAAACGCAATTCATAGTTCAGGAGTGTAAGGAAGTGAGGGAGGGGCGAGAGTATGATTTCCCTTGAGGTTGTGCTGCCATCTTTGGTCCTATCTCACGCTCATGATACGGGGCGTCTTAGGAGGCTGAGGGTGAGGGTTTGGTAAGGGTAAGGGTGAGGTGATGATGGTGGGTAGGGGTGGAGGTTGGGAGGGTGCGTTTTTGGTGAAGTAGTGTTATTGTGGTGCTGTTGTTGTTGGGGAGGGGGAAGTGATGCGAGACCTTTACTATGCTAAGGTGGTTGTTGGTATCTGCTGGTATTGCTTAGAGTGTGGTGGCGGGTGGATGATGTAGTGGTAGAATGCTGCTGTGGTGAGAATTTGAGGTTGTGTGGTGAGAATGTGGCAGATATGTGGTTGGGTGTTGAGGATGGGGTCCATGTGAATCTATGTGTTAAGGGTTTGGTTCATGTGCAATGATGGTGTGGCACTGCATGATAACAGTGCGGTTGAAGTGTAGTGAGGGTATGATAGGTGGGTGGTTTTGTGGTGAAGCTGTAATGGTTTTGTGGTTGTGTAGTGAGAGTGTGGTAAATGTATAGTTTTGTGGTGAGGGTCTTATAGGTGTGTGATTGTGTGGTGAGGATGTGGTAGGTGTGTGGCAGCGTGGCGATCCTGTGGTAGATGTGTAATTGATGACTGTGGTATATGTGAAGCGCCTTTGTGGTGTGTGTGTGTGTGTGTGTGTGTGTGTGTGTGTGTGTGTGTGTTGATTCTGGAATAAAAAGGTGTTGGGACTGATTACGGGAAAGCTATTATGCGGGTAATTTATGGTCCTGTGAACGTAATGACAATAATAAAGATATTGTACGATACAAGAAGGAATGAGGGTGGGGGTGTAGGTTGCAATTAATAAGAAGCAAGGATACGAGGCGATTTTGGCTTGAAGATGAGCATTTAGTGTTGGTCTTGTGCTAGAGAGATGAGTTTTGCCTGTGAGAAAGGTAATTGATGCTTATGTGATAGTTGTAACCAAGAAAGCTGAGAATATGCTATGCTAATGTTATGGTGATGGTTTTGTACTTCTTGCGTAATGAAGATTTTATGGTGCAGTGATGGATAGATAGATAGATAGGAGGGTAGATAGGCAGACAGAGAGATATATAAATATATATAAAGGGACAGAATAGGTAGACACATAAAAATTGAGAGACAGAGATATATAGTCCAGATGTTTCACTATTCCAGATAATGTCATCGCGTGATGTAGTCTCTTTCTCTTTCTGTCTGTCTGTCTGTCTGTCTGTCTGTCTGTCTCTCTCTCTCTCTCTCTCTCTCTCTCTCTCTCTCTCTTTCCAGCTAGTGCTTTTCACCTCTCCCACGGCCTCCGTTGGCTGTTACTGAACCTCTCCTCTCCACACAATGGCCCCACGACCACCACTGGGGAAACGAGAAAAGAAAGCAGAAAAACAGTGAAGACAAATGTAGCGTTGTGGCCAAATTGTGTGTGTGTGTGTGTGTGTGTGTGTGTGAGAGAGAGAGAGAGAGAGAGAGAGAGAGAGAGAGAGAATTGGTGGAAATAAACTCTCCACATTCCTCCCAGCAATTTTTACTCGACTCCACATACTCCAATGCATTCCTTCATTTCATGCTACTCTCTCGTCTACCATTTCATCCGCGTTTACCTGTTTCATCATTATTTTTTCACTATAATAATAGTCTTTTTGCGTCATATCTTTACTCAGTCGTAATATCGATCCTTACGGTAGCAAGGTAGCACACGAGAAGCACTTGGCACCCAGTGGTTTGGTCTATATTACATCCCATCAACCTTCAGCCTTGTAATAAAGTATGGATTGAAATGGGTCAAAATGGTGTTTAGTGCACCACGATCCACAGAGACAAACAATAAAACTTGTCTATAATATACTTCCTGTCTCAAATGCCAGGTCACATCCCATACCAGTGCAGTTTTAGCCACGACAATTACAAGCCATTAAATTGCTCTGCTATATACACAAAATAATACCAGCAAGACCTAGATCATCAGCCTAGTATTTCCTGTATCAATTACAACAGCATATTAATGCCAGTCCATTGCGAGAGTAGTACTATTATATTAATTAAGGTATTGAGAATCATTGTTCAAAATTTCATTATTATATTATCCATAAACTCTATTACCTATGCGAGAGCTAGCAGAGTTTTTATTTTTTCCTGTTTCAGCCAGTGACAGCAGCAACACATTTCTCTTCATGACGGCTTTCCAACAGTTTGTCCTGCATTTGTTTCGTATTTTCTGGCCTGTCCGAGCACTGGCGATGACAGACAGGCTTTGAATCATGTGCAGCCACTGCCCATGTATGTCAGCACATGCTCACTTTTTGCTTCATATGCTGTGTTGCCTTATTAATTATTTATGTGGTTGTTTTATTCCCTTAACTGTCAGTGTTTATATTCTTGAATGATCACTCTGGCTCTCGGTAATAATGTCTTGTTACCCATTACAGTAACATCCACAATGCATTCTTCACCCACCGATGCATTTGTGTGATACGGTGTTTGATATGACTGTCATGGTCATGCAGTTCACTCTCTCCCAGCTGGGAGACACTGAACACATCCTATGTATTCTCTCATCTTTGGGACCTCGGACACATCTCACGTATTCTTTCATCTGGGGGACACTGAACACATTGTTACGGAACAGAGAAAGATAATGTACACTTTAAGTGAGAAAACTAAAAATCACTACTGTCCCGTAAAGTTCCAGGTTCAAAACAAAGAGTTAGGTAAAATTACAAGTTAAAGTTTAATGCTTAAACTAACAACAAAACATTCAGGACTCATAAGGATAATGTAATGGCAAAAACAGGTTAAATATATGGTTAACTGCAATAGCCTCTATTAACACGAAATTAGCAAGAATAAATTTATCTAAGTCAGCCCTGATAAAATGAGATACCAGATAATACTCAGTGAATGCCAGATAAATAATTACAGATACAAACTATTATAAAAAATGACTCACATAAAGAACTTCACACGAATTACAAAAACTTCACTAGGCCTACAAATTAAACTTATGCTATACAGTACAAGAAAAAATACAACAACAGTTATACTCAAATTACACACAGCTGCTAGATGTTTGGAGATTTCTTGAGCACTCACAATAATAATAATTGTACAGGGGAGGACAGAGATGTGAACAAAATGAGGAGCAGATCTAAGTGGCAATGATGCAGAGACTGAGCTCATTATATAGGGGCCAGCAGAGCCTGATACAACTTGTAATAAGGACGCGCAAATGAAGCGATGGGGACAAACGGTCGACAATCCCGCACTGAATAACAGAAAGGACGACTTACTCTACTATAACGGTAGAAGGGGGGGACTGAGGCAGAACACGCTCGTGATCAAACATGCAGCAACTGTGCGTTAAAATTACACAAAGGATGATGAAATCATAGGCTATGTAACACCTCCCCACAAAGAAAAAGAAATTTACAAAGGAAATTTCTTATTACTCTAAACAATCTGTCTAAAGTCTAGATAAGCAATCTGCAATAACATTTTCTTTCCCCTTGACATGTTGTATGTCTAATGAATACTCCTGAAGAAGTAGACTCCATCTTGCCAATCTCTGATTTTTATCTTTAAACTTACTAAGGAATTTCAGTGGGTTATGATCGGTATAAATGACTATGGGGTCAAAACCAGAACACAAATAAAATGAAAAATGCTGTAAACCCAAAATCAAGGCCAAAAGCTCTTTCTCAATAGTTGAGTAGTTCTTTTGAGGTGGAGTGAACTTCTTACTGTAATAAGATACAGGATGTTCAATACCCTGATCATCCTCTTGCAGCAAAACAGCCCCAGCTCCTGTATCACTTGCATCAACAGCCATCTTAAAAGGCTTAGCAAAATTTGGAGTAGCGAGCACTGGCTGACTTAATAGAATAGCTTTAAGTTTGTTGAAAGAGGATTCACAGTTATCGGTCCAGACAAATTCAACTCCCTTTTTCAGTAGGTCTGTAAGTGGTGATACAAGAATAGAAAAGTTAAGAACAAATCTCCTGTAATAACCTACCATTCCCAAAAATCTCTGTAGCTCTTTCCTACCTTTAGGTCTGGGAAGATCACTTATAACCTGAACCTTAGCTCCTGGTGGTGCAACATGTCCATCACCAATTACATACCCAAGGTACTGAACTTTAGCTTGACCAAACTCACACTTTGATAAATTAGCTACAAGATTAGCATGAACTAAACGGTCAAGAAATTTACTGACATGGCATAGGTGATCTTTCCAGTTGTCACTGAAGATTAATACATCATCAATATAAACAACACACCCTGCCAAACCCTCTGTTACAACATTCATGAGCTTCTGAAATGTGGCTGGTGCATTCTTCATACCATACGGCATTACAGAACATGCAAAAGCCTTTCCTAGTGTTACAAAACATGAGATCTCCCTAGCACGTTCAGTCATAGGTACTTGCCAGTATCCCTTTAACAAATCAAACTTACTTATGTACCTAGCCTTTCCGATCTTGTCTATGCAATCTTCCACACGAGGGAGAGGGTAAGTGTCTGTTTTGGTTATCTGATTAACACGTCTGTAGTCAATGCAAAGCCTCTGTGACCCACCTGGCTTAGGGACTAGAGTGACAGGAGAACTCCACTCGCTCTGACAGGGCTCAATCATCTTGTGGTCCAACAGGTAGCCAAGCTCCTTCTCGATGAGAGGAACTTTCACTGGGTTCACACGGTAAGGAGGCAATTTAATTGGCTTTGCGTCTCCAACATCGACATCATGCATCAACACAGTGGTTCTTCCTGGAGTAGCACGGAACACTTGCGGGTACTCCTGCAGTAATGCCGAAAACTCCTGCCTTTCCTTGGGTGGTAGATGAGAAAGCTTAGTCTGGAGATCATTCATGATATCAGGATTCTTCCCCAAACTATCACTCAGGCTCATACTGCATGGGAGAGCTTCACTTGCAGACTCGGGTGGAACAGCTACAGTGCAGACTGGATTATTTTCGTCCCGCCTGTGATATAACTTTAGCATGTTGATGTGACATAGTTGCTTGCTCTTTCTACGATCTGGTGTGGCGATGACATAGCTGACATCACTGAGTTTCTTCTCCACGAAATAAGGGCCACTAAACTTGGCTTGAAGAGGTTGCCCATGAACTGGTAGCAGAATCAAAACCTGATCTCCTGACTGAAAGTGGCGTAACCTGGACTTCTTATCATACCAAGTCTTCATCTTCTCCTGAGCAGCTCCTAAATTCTCTCTCGCCAGCTGTAAAGCAGTGGACAGCCGTTCTTTGAACTTCATCACATACTCCAGCAGGTTGACGTCATCTTCCTCCGACAGCCAGCATTCCTTGAGTAGCTTAAGGGGTCCTCTTACTTCATGGTCAAACAGTAGTTCAAAAGGTGAGAAGCCCAGTGATTCATTTGGAGATTCTCTTGCAGCAAACACAACGAATGGAAGACCTTTATCCCAGTCTTTCTGATGTTCCAAACAGTATTTCTTGAGCATCGATTTGAGTGTTTGATGATATCTCTCCAACGCTCCTTGGGTCTGGGGATGGTAAGCTGAAGACGTGATCTGGGTGATGCCCAACTCTTTCAGAGACTGCTTGAAAACATTTGACATGAAATTACTTCCTCGGTCTGACTGTACCTCCTTGGGCAGACCAAACTTTGTGAAGAACCCTAGCATTTCCTTAACCACGTTCTTTGCTGAGATGTTTCTAAGTGGAATGGCTTCAGGATAACGAGTAGCCATATCAATCATGGTCAACACATAAGAAAATCCTGAAGAAGTCTTAGGAAGAGGGCCCACAATATCCACCAACACACGGGTGAAAGGCGCCTCAAAAGGAGGAATGGGAACTAGAGGTGCAACCTTTTCGGTCTGATTACACTTCCCCACAACTTGACAGGTGTGACAAGACTTACAATACCAGGAAACATCCCTGAAGATACCTGGCCAGTAGAAGTGTTTCAAAATGCGTGCCACAGTCTTCCTCACTCCAAGGTGTCCTGGCAAACTGGAATCATGAGCCACTCTAATGATATCCTGCCTACAAACACGAGGGATGACAACTTGATGTACAACCTCCCATTCACAGTCGGCTGATGCTGTTGGGGGTCTCCACTTCCTCATAAGTACTCCTGACTTTACATAATAACAAGTAGAAGCACCGGCTGACTCTTCCTCACTGCAAGCAGAGTTAGCTAGACCTTTCAACTCAGGGTCAGCAACCTGCAACTCAACCAACTCTTGACGAGACAAGTTATCAACACTACGGGGTACTGCCTCATCTGGTGAGTGGTCCAAATTAGCAAGAAAAGTGTCAGCTAGGATAACATCATCATCATCATTATCCTCTAAATCACCAGTAACTTTAGACTTAGCCCTAGTGACAGCACATGCAGGGAACACATCAGGGACATCACAATCCCGGGACACAGCCACTGGCTCACTAGACAACTGAGGAGCTGGACACACTTGACTTCCACCAATATCATTTCCAAGTAAGAAAGTTACACCTGACATTGGGAGTGTCTCAACCAACCCAACCATAACAGAACCATTAACAAAACCAGACTCTAAATTCACTCTGCACAGAGGAACAGAGAAGTAATTATTCCCTACACCTTGTAAGATTACAGTTTCATCAGAGGAATTAAAATTAGAGCCTAGAACACTGGTCAGCATAAGGGATTGGCAAGCACCTGTATCACGATATATTTGAACTGATTTCCTGTCATTACTGTCCAGAGGACTGACAAAACCATCAGACAGGAAATTAGCACATGAACTCTTGAGAGTGTCACCCACATTACTGCTCAAAAGAGGAGCTCCATCATGAGAATTTAAGTTACCCCTCAAAGCAGGTTCAGTTAACTCAGTTAAAGAATTCTGGGAACTCTCAAGAGTGGACACTAGACCAATTGACTGAATATTTAAAGACTCCTTTTTGTTCACATCACGCTGTCTCCTGAAACATCTCTCCGTAGTATGACCAAGCTTACTACAATAAGTACATTTACTTTTCTGAAATCTAGAGGTGAAGCTGGTATTTACTTCCTGAGAAACATCATCCTTATTCACTTTCCTGTTACCTGTACTCTGAGTAGAGGCAACATACTTACTCTCAGCTTTCCCTTTTTCTCTAGAATATCTCTTGTGAGTGAGAACATACTCATCAGCTAAAACTGCAGCATCAGACAAATTATCTATTCTTTTCTCATCAAGATATAGGCTTACATCTTTACTAATACACCTTTTGAAATCCTCCAGCAAAATTATCTGCTTAAATTGACCAAAATCAGAATCCACATTCTTAGAATTTAACCACTGCTCTAACAAATCTTCTTTGATTCTTGCATACTCAACATGGGATTGCTTATCTTGCTTGTAAGTTGTCCTAAATTTTACTCTATAAGCTTCAGGAACAAGCTCATAGGCCTTAAGAATCAAGCTCTTAACTACATCATAATTATCAGATTGATCCTGAGGCAAAGATGCATAAGTTACTTGAGCTTTACCGGTGAGAACAGTTTGAAGGAGTACTGGCCAATACTCCTTAGGCCAATTAAAACCTGCAGCTACCCTCTCAAACAACTGAAAATACTTTGTTAAATCAGATTCATTAAAAGGAGGGACAAGTTTAACATTTTTAGCCACATCAAAATCATCAGAGCTAGATGATCCAGTTCCACCTTGTTTCATGCGATACTCATGGTCTGCCTGAATCCTGGCAAGTTCAACTTGTGCCTGAGCCTGTATCTGTGCCTCCTGAATCCGAACCTGAGATTCCGCCTCCTTAGCCTGAGACTCAGCCTCCTTAGCACGTGCTTGAAATTCAGCTTCTTTAGCACGAGCCTCCTGCAGAGCTAGCTGTAACTTAGCTAATTCAATCTGCGTTTGCTCATTTGGAGGAGTTACATTAAACAAGCTTTTATTAATCATGCCAACAATTTGATCTTTAGAATGATGAGAGTGAACTGCAATTCCCAATTGTTGAGCAACAAGCTTAAGTTCATTCTTTGTTCTGTTTTCTATATCACACACTGTTTGCACATTTGACAAAAAATCTTTGGCTTCATCAAGTGTAGTAATAGTAGCCATCATGAATATATCACAGTCACAAAATATCAAACAATATCCTTATGATAATATCCTGAATATCCTGGCGAGGTCACCAAATTTATGTTACGGAACAGAGAAAGATAATGTACACTTTAAGTGAGAAAACTAAAATCACTACTGTCCCGTAAAGTTCCAGGTTCAAAACAAAGAGTTAGGTAAAATTACAAGTTAAAGTTTAATGCTTAAACTAACAACAAAACATTCAGGACTCATAAGGATAATGTAATGGCAAAAACAGGTTAAATATATGGTTAACTGCAATAGCCTCTATTAACACGAAATTAGCAAGAATAAATTTATCTAAGTCAGCCCTGATAAAAATGAGATACCAGATAATACTCAGTGAATGCCAGATAAATAATTACAGATACAAACTATTATCAAAAATGACTCACATAAAGAACCTCACACGAATTACAAAAACTTCACTAGGCCTACAAATTAAACTTATGCTATACAGTACAAGAAAAAATACAACAACAGTTATACTCAAATTACACACAGCTGCTAGATGTTTGGAGATTTCTTGAGCACTCACAATAATAATAATAATTGTACAGGGGAGGAGAGAGATGTGAACAAAATGAGGAGCAGATCTAAGTGGCAATGATGCAGAGACTGAGCTCATTATATAGGGGCCAGCAGAGCCTGATACAACTTGTAATAAGGACGCGCAAATGAAGCGATGGGGACAAACGGTCGACAATCCCGCACTGAATAACAGAAAGGACGACTTACTCTACTATAACGGTAGAAGGGGGGGACTGAGGCAGAACACGCTCGTGATCAAACATGCAGCAACTGTGCGTTAAAATTACACAAAGGATGATGAAATCATAGGCTATGTAACACCTCCCCACAAAGAAAAAGAAATTTACAAAGGAAATTTCTTATTACTCTAAACAATCTGTCTAAAGTCTAGATAAGCAATCTGCAATAACATTTTCTTTCCCCTTGACATGTTGTATGTCTAATGAATACTCCTGAAGAAGTAGACTCCATCTTGCCAATCTCTGATTTTTATCTTTAAACTTACTAAGGAATTTCAGTGGGTTATGATCGGTATAAATGACTATGGGGTCAAAACCAGAACACAAATAAAATGAAAAATGCTGTAAACCCAAAATCAAGGCCAAAAAGCTCTTTCTCAATAGTTGAGTAGTTCTTTTGAGGTGGAGTGAACTTCTTACTGTAATAAGATACAGGATGTTCAATACCCTGATCATCCTCTTGCAGCAAAACAGCCCCAGCTCCTGTATCACTTGCATCAACAGCCATCTTAAAAGGCTTAGCAAAATTTGGAGTAGCGAGCACTGGCTGACTTAATAGAATAGCTTTAAGTTTGTTGAAAGAGGATTCACAGTTATCGGTCCAGACAAATTCAACTCCCTTTTTCAGTAGGTCTGTAAGTGGTGATACAAGAATAGAAAAGTTAAGAACAAATCTCCTGTAATAACCTACCATTCCCAAAAATCTCTGTAGCTCTTTCCTACTTTTAGGTCTGGGAAGATCACTTATAACCTGAACCTTAGCTCCTGGTGGTGCAACATGTCCATCACCAATTACATACCCAAGGTACTGAACTTTAGCTTGACCAAACTCACACTTTGATAAATTAGCTACAAGATTAGCATGAACTAAACGGTCAAGAAATTTACTGACATGGCATAGGTGATCTTTCCAGTTGTCACTGAAGATTAATACATCATCAATATAAACAACACACCCTGCCAAACCCTCTGTTACAACATTCATGAGCTTCTGAAATGTGGCTGGTGCATTCTTCATACCATACGGCATTACAGAACATGCAAAAGCCTTTCCTAGTGTTACAAAACATGAGATCTCCCTAGCACGTTCAGTCATAGGTACTTGCCAGTATCCCTTTAACAAATCAAACTTACTTATGTACCTAGCCTTTCCGATCTTGTCTATGCAATCTTCCACACGAGGGAGAGGGTAAGTGTCTGTTTTGGTTATCTGATTAACACGTCTGTAGTCAATGCAAAGCCTCTGTGACCCACCTGGCTTAGGGACTAGAGTGACAGGAGAACTCCACTCGCTCTGACAGGGCTCAATCATCTTGTGGTCCAACAGGTAGCCAAGCTCCTTCTCGATGAGAGGAACTTTCACTGGGTTCTACACGGTAAGGAGGCAATTTAATTGGCTTTGCGTCTCCAACATCGACATCATGCATCAACACAGTGGTTCTTCCTGGAGTAGCACGGAACACTTGCGGGTACTCCTGCAGTAATGCCGAAAACTCCTGCCTTTCCTTGGGTGGTAGATGAGAAAGCTTAGTCTGGAGATCATTCATGATATCAGGATTCTTCCCCAAACTATCACTCAGGCTCATACTGCATGGGAGAGCTTCACTTGCAGACTCGGGTGGAACAGCTACAGTGCAGACTGGATTATTTTCGTCCCGCCTGTGATATAACTTTAGCATGTTGATGTGACATAGTTGCTTGCTCTTTCTACGATCTGGTGTGGCGATGACATAGCTGACATCACTGAGTTTCTTCTCCACGAAATAAGGGCCACTAAACTTGGCTTGAAGAGGTTGCCCATGAACTGGTAGCAGAATCAAAACCTGATCTCCTGGCTGAAAGTGGCGTAACCTGGACTTCTTATCATACCAAGTCTTCATCTTCTCCTGAGCAGCTCCTAAATTCTCTCTCGCCAGCTGTAAAGCAGTGGACAGCCGTTCTTTGAACTTCATCACATACTCCAGCAGGTTGACGTCATCTTCCTCCGACAGCCAGCATTCCTTGAGTAGCTTAAGGGGTCCTCTTACTTCATGGTCAAACAGTAGTTCAAAAGGTGAGAAGCCCAGTGATTCATTTGGAGATTCTCTTGCAGCAAACACAACGAATGGAAGACCTTTATCCCAGTCTTTCTGATGTTCCAAACAGTATTTCTTGAGCATCGATTTGAGTGTTTGATGATATCTCTCCAACGCTCCTTGGGTCTGGGGATGGTAAGCTGAAGACGTGATCTGGGTGATGCCCAACTCTTTCAGAGACTGCTTGAAAACATTTGACATGAAATTACTTCCTCGGTCTGACTGTACCTCCTTGGGCAGACCAAACTTTGTGAAGAACCCTAGCATTTCCTTAACCACGTTCTTTGCTGAGATGTTTCTAAGTGGAATGGCTTCAGGATAACGAGTAGCCATATCAATCATGGTCAACACATAAGAAAATCCTGAAGAAGTCTTAGGAAGAGGGCCCACAATATCCACCAACACACGGGTGAAAGGCGCCTCAAAAGGAGGAATGGGAACTAGAGGTGCAACCTTTTCGGTCTGATTACACTTCCCCACAACTTGACAGGTGTGACAAGACTTACAATACCAGGAAACATCCCTGAAGATACCTGGCCAGTAGAAGTGTTTCAAAATGCGTGCCACAGTCTTCCTCACTCCAAGGTGTCCTGGCAAACTGGAATCATGAGCCACTCTAATGATATCCTGCCTACAAACACGAGGGATGACAACTTGATGTACAACCTCCCATTCACAGTCGGCTGATGCTGTTGGGGGTCTCCACTTCCTCATAAGTACTCCTGACTTTACATAATAACAAGTAGAAGCACCGGCTGACTCTTCCTCACTGCAAGCAGAGTTAGCTAGACCTTTCAACTCAGGGTCAGCAACCTGCAACTCAACCAACTCTTGACGAGACAAGTTATCAACACTACGGGGTACTGCCTCATCTGGTGAGTGGTCCAAATTAGCAAGAAAAGTGTCAGCTAGGATAACATCATCATCATCATTATCCTCTAAATCACCAGTAACTTTAGACTTAGCCCTAGTGACAGCACATGCAGGGAACACATCAGGGACATCACAATCCCGGGACACAGCCACTGGCTCACTAGACAACTGAGGAGCTGGACACACTTGACTTCCACCAATATCATTTCCAAGTAAGAAAGTTACACCTGACATTGGGAGTGTCTCAACCAACCCAACCATAACAGAACCATTAACAAAACCAGACTCTAAATTCACTCTGCACAGAGGAACAGAGAAGTAATTATTCCCTACACCTTGTAAGATTACAGTTTCATCAGAGGAATTAAAATTAGAGCCTAGAACACTGGTCAGCATAAGGGATTGGCAAGCACCTGTATCACGATATATTTGAACTGATTTCCTGTCATTACTGTCCAGAGGACTGACAAAACCATCAGACAGGAAATTAGCACATGAACTCTTGAGAGTGTCACCCACATTACTGCTCAAAAGAGGAGCTCCATCATGAGAATTTAAGTTACCCCTCAAAGCAGGTTCAGTTAACTCAGTTAAAGAATTCTGGGAACTCTCAAGAGTGGACACTAGACCAATTGACTGAATATTTAAAGACTCCTTTTGTTCACATCACGCTGTCTCCTGAAACATCTCTCCGTAGTATGACCAAGCTTACTACAATAAGTACATTTACTTTTCTGAAATCTAGAGGTGAAGCTGGTATTTACTTCCTGAGAAACATCATCCTTATTCACTTTCCTGTTACCTGTACTCTGAGTAGAGGCAACATACTTACTCTCAGCTTTCCCTTTTTCTCTAGAATATCTCTTGTGAGTGAGAACATACTCATCAGCTAAAACTGCAGCATCAGACAAATTATCTATTCTTTTCTCATCAAGATATAGGCTTACATCTTTACTAATACACCTTTTGAAATCCTCCAGCAAAATTATCTGCTTAAATTGACCAAAATCAGAATCCACATTCTTAGAATTTAACCACTGCTCTAACAAATCTTCTTTGATTCTTGCATACTCAACATGGGATTGCTTATCTTGCTTGTAAGTTGTCCTAAATTTTACTCTATAAGCTTCAGGAACAAGCTCATAGGCCTTAAGAATCAAGCTCTTAACTACATCATAATTATCAGATTGATCCTGAGGCAAAGATGCATAAGTTACTTGAGCTTTACCAGTGAGAACAGTTTGAAGGAGTACTGGCCAATACTCCTTAGGCCAATTAAAACCTGCAGCTACCCTCTCAAACAACTGAAAATACTTTGTTAAATCAGATTCATTAAAAGGAGGGACAAGTTTAACATTTTTAGCCACATCAAAATCATCAGAGCTAGATGATCCAGTTCCACCTTGTTTCATGCGATACTCATGGTCTGCCTGAATCCTGGCAAGTTCAACTTGTGCCTGAGCCTGTATCTGTGCCTCCTGAATCCGAACCTGAGATTCCGCCTCCTTAGCCTGAGACTCAGCCTCCTTAGCACGTGCTTGAAATTCAGCTTCTTTAGCACGAGCCTCCTGCAGAGCTAGCTGTAACTTAGCTAATTCAATCTGCGTTTGCTCATTTGGAGGAGTTACATTAAACAAGCTTTTATTAATCATGCCAACAATTTGATCTTTAGAATGATGAGAGTGAACTGCAATTCCCAATTGTTGAGCAACAAGCTTAAGTTCATTCTTTGTTCTGTTTTCTATATCACACACTGTTTGCACATTTGACAAAAAATCTTTGGCTTCATCAAGTGTAGTAATAGTAGCCATCATGAATATATCACAGTCACAAAATATCAAACAATATCCTTATGATAATATCCTGAATATCCTGGCGAGGTCACCAAATTTATGTTACGGAACAGAGAAAGATAATGTACACTTTAAGTGAGAAAACTAAAAATCACTACTGTCCCGTAAAGTTCCAGGTTCAAAACAAAGAGTTAGGTAAAATTACAAGTTAAAGTTTAATGCTTAAACTAACAACAAAACATTCAGGACTCATAAGGATAATGTAATGGCAAAAACAGGTTAAATATATGGTTAACTGCAATAGCCTCTATTAACACGAAATTAGCAAGAATAAATTTATCTAAGTCAGCCCTGATAAAATGAGATACCAGATAATACTCAGTGAATGCCAGATAAATAATTACAGATACAAACTATTATCAAAAATGACTCACATAAAGAACCTCACACGAATTACAAAACTTCACTAGGCCTACAAATTAAACTTATGCTATACAGTACAAGAAAAAATACAACAACAGTTATACTCAAATTACACACAGCTGCTAGATGTTTGGAGATTTCTTGAGCACTCACAATAATAATAATTGTACAGGGGAGGACAGAGATGTGAACAAAATGAGGAGCAGATCTAAGTGGCAATGATGCAGAGACTGAGCTCATTATATAGGGGCCAGCAGAGCCTGATACAACTTGTAATAAGGACGCGCAAATGAAGCGATGGGGACAAACGGTCGACAATCCCGCACTGAATAACAGAAAGGACGACTTACTCTACTATAACGGTAGAAGGGGGGGACTGAGGCAGAACACGCTCGTGATCAAACATGCAGCAACTGTGCGTTAAAATTACACAAAGGATGATGAAATCATAGGCTATGTAACACCTCCCCACAAAGAAAAAGAAATTTACAAAGGAAATTTCTTATTACTCTAAACAATCTGTCTAAAGTCTAGATAAGCAATCTGCAATAACATTTTCTTTCCCCTTGACATGTTGTATGTCTAATGAATACTCCTGAAGAAGTAGACTCCATCTTGCCAATCTCTGATTTTTATCTTTAAACTTACTAAGGAATTTCAGTGGGTTATGATCGGTATAAATGACTATGGGGTCAAAACCAGAACACAAATAAAATGAAAAATGCTGTAAACCCAAAATCAAGGCCAAAAGCTCTTTCTCAATAGTTGAGTAGTTCTTTTGAGGTGGAGTGAACTTCTTACTGTAATAAGATACAGGATGTTCAATACCCTGATCATCCTCTTGCAGCAAAAACAGCCCCAGCTCCTGTATCACTTGCATCAACAGCCATCTTAAAAGGCTTAGCAAAATTTGGAGTAGCGAGCACTGGCTGACTTAATAGAATAGCTTTAAGTTTGGTGAAAGAGGATTCACAGTTATCGGTCCAGACAAATTCAACTCCCTTTTTCAGTAGGTCTGTAAGTGGTGATACAAGAATAGAAAAGTTAAGAACAAATCTCCTGTAATAACCTACCATTCCCAAAAATCTCTGTAGCTCTTTCCTACTTTTAGGTCTGGGAAGATCACTTATAACCTGAACCTTAGCTCCTGGTGGTGCAACATGTCCATCACCAATTACATACCCAAGGTACTGAACTTTAGCTTGACCAAACTCACACTTTGATAAATTAGCTACAAGATTAGCATGAACTAAACGGTCAAGAAATTTACTGACATGGCATAGGTGATCTTTCCAGTTGTCACTGAAGATTAATACATCATCAATATAAACAACACACCCTGCCAAACCCTCTGTTACAACATTCATGAGCTTCTGAAATGTGGCTGGTGCATTCTTCATACCATACGGCATTACAGAACATGCAAAAGCCTTTCCTAGTGTTACAAAACATGAGATCTCCCTAGCACGTTCAGTCATAGGTACTTGCCAGTATCCCTTTAACAAATCAAACTTACTTATGTACCTAGCCTTTCCGATCTTGTCTATGCAATCTTCCACACGAGGGAGAGGGTAAGTGTCTGTTTTGGTTATCTGATTAACACGTCTGTAGTCAATGCAAAGCCTCTGTGACCCACCTGGCTTAGGGACTAGAGTGACAGGAGAACTCCACTCGCTCTGACAGGGCTCAATCATCTTGTGGTCCAACAGGTAGCCAAGCTCCTTCTCGATGAGAGGAACTTTCACTGGGTTCACACGGTAAGGAGGCAATTTAATTGGCTTTGCGTCTCCAACATCGACATCATGCATCAACACAGTGGTTCTTCCTGGAGTAGCACGGAACACTTGCGGGTACTCCTGCAGTAATGCCGAAAACTCCTGCCTTTCCTTGGGTGGTAGATGAGAAAGCTTAGTCTGGAGATCATTCATGATATCAGGATTCTTCCCCAAACTATCACTCAGGCTCATACTGCATGGGAGAGCTTCACTTGCAGACTCGGGTGGAACAGCTACAGTGCAGACTGGATTATTTTCGTCCCGCCTGTGATATAACTTTAGCATGTTGATGTGACATAGTTGCTTGCTCTTTCTACGATCTGGTGTGGCGATGACATAGCTGACATCACTGAGTTTCTTCTCCACGAAATAAGGGCCACTAAACTTGGCTTGAAGAGGTTGCCCATGAACTGGTAGCAGAATCAAAACCTGATCTCCTGGCTGAAAGTGGCGTAACCTGGACTTCTTATCATACCAAGTCTTCATCTTCTCCTGAGCAGCTCCTAAATTCTCTCTCGCCAGCTGTAAAGCAGTGGACAGCCGTTCTTTGAACTTCATCACATACTCCAGCAGGTTGACGTCATCTTCCTCCGACAGCCAGCATTCCTTGAGTAGCTTAAGGGGTCCTCTTACTTCATGGTCAAACAGTAGTTCAAAAGGTGAG
This sequence comes from Coenobita brevimanus, assembly GCF_032717465.1. Taxonomy (NCBI): domain Eukaryota; kingdom Metazoa; phylum Arthropoda; class Malacostraca; order Decapoda; family Coenobitidae; genus Coenobita; species Coenobita brevimanus. Next base: position 15,362,227 of record NC_136959.1, read on the forward strand.
AAGCCCAGTGATTCATTTGGAGATTCTCTTGCAGCAAACACAACGAATGGAAGACCTTTATCCCAGTCTTTCTGATGTTCCAAACAGTATTTCTTGAGCATCGATTTGAGTGTTTGATGATATCTCTCCAACGCTCCTTGGGTCTGGGGATGGTAAGCTGAAGACGTGATCTGGGTGATGCCCAACTCTTTCAGAGACTGCTTGAAAACATTTGACATGAAATTACTTCCTCGGTCTGACTGTACCTCCTTGGGCAGACCAAACTTTGTGAAGAACCCTAGCATTTCCTTAACCACGTTCTTTGCTGAGATGTTTCTAAGTGGAATGGCTTCAGGATAACGAGTAGCCATATCAATCATGGTCAACACATAAGAAAATCCTGAAGAAGTCTTAGGAAGAGGGCCCACAATATCCACCAACACACGGGTGAAAGGCGCCTCAAAAGGAGGAATGGGAACTAGAGGTGCAACCTTTTCGGTCTGATTACACTTCCCCACAACTTGACAGGTGTGACAAGACTTACAATACCAGGAAACATCCCTGAAGATACCTGGCCAGTAGAAGTGTTTCAAAATGCGTGCCACAGTCTTCCTCACTCCAAGGTGTCCTGGCAAACTGGAATCATGAGCCACTCTAATGATATCCTGCCTACAAACACGAGGGATGACAACTTGATGTACAACCTCCCATTCACAGTCGGCTGATGCTGTTGGGGGTCTCCACTTCCTCATAAGTACTCCTGACTTTACATAATAACAAGTAGAAGCACCGGCTGACTCTTCCTCACTGCAAGCAGAGTTAGCTAGACCTTTCAACTCAGGGTCAGCAACCTGCAACTCAACCAACTCTTGACGAGACAAGTTATCAACACTACGGGGTACTGCCTCATCTGGTGAGTGGTCCAAATTAGCAAGAAAAGTGTCAGCTAGGATAACATCATCATCATCATTATCCTCTAAATCACCAGTAACTTTAGACTTAGCCCTAGTGACAGCACATGCAGGGAACACATCAGGGACATCACAATCCCGGGACACAGCCACTGGCTCACTAGACAACTGAGGAGCTGGACACACTTGACTTCCACCAATATCATTTCCAAGTAAGAAAGTTACACCTGACATTGGGAGTGTCTCAACCAACCCAACCATAACAGAACCATTAACAAAACCAGACTCTAAATTCACTCTGCACAGAGGAACAGAGAAGTAATTATTCCCTACACCTTGTAAGATTACAGTTTCATCAGAGGAATTAAAATTAGAGCCTAGAACACTGGTCAGCATAAGGGATTGGCAAGCACCTGTATCACGATATATTTGAACTGATTTCCTGTCATTACTGTCCAGAGGACTGACAAAACCATCAGACAGGAAATTAGCACATGAACTCTTGAGAGTGTCACCCACATTACTGCTCAAAAGAGGAGCTCCATCATGAGAATTTAAGTTACCCCTCAAAGCAGGTTCAGTTAACTCAGTTAAAGAATTCTGGGAACTCTCAAGAGTGGACACTAGACCAATTGACTGAATATTTAAAGACTCCTTTTTGTTCACATCACGCTGTCTCCTGAAACATCTCTCCGTAGTATGACCAAGCTTACTACAATAAGTACATTTACTTTTCTGAAATCTAGAGGTGAAGCTGGTATTTACTTCCTGAGAAACATCATCCTTATTCACTTTCCTGTTACCTGTACTCTGAGTAGAGGCAACATACTTACTCTCAGCTTTCCCTTTTTCTCTAGAATATCTCTTGTGAGTGAGAACATACTCATCAGCTAAAACTGCAGCATCAGACAAATTATCTATTCTTTTCTCATCAAGATATAGGCTTACATCTTTACTAATACACCTTTTGAAATCCTCCAGCAAAATTATCTGCTTAAATTGACCAAAATCAGAATCCACATTCTTAGAATTTAACCACTGCTCTAACAAATCTTCTTTGATTCTTGCATACTCAACATGGGATTGCTTATCTTGCTTGTAAGTTGTCCTAAATTTTACTCTATAAGCTTCAGGAACAAGCTCATAGGCCTTAAGAATCAAGCTCTTAACTACATCATAATTATCAGATTGATCCTGAGGCAAAGATGCATAAGTTACTTGAGCTTTACCGGTGAGAACAGTTTGAAGGAGTACTGGCCAATACTCCTTAGGCCAATTAAAACCTGTAGCTACCCTCTCAAACAACTGAAAATACTTTGTTAAATCAGATTCATTAAAAGGAGGGACAAGTTTAACATTTTTAGCCACATCAAAATCATCAGAGCTAGATGATCCAGTTCCACCTTGTTTCATGCGATACTCATGGTCTGCCTGAATCCTGGCAAGTTCAACTTGTGCCTGAGCCTGTATCTGTGCCTCCTGAATCCGAACCTGAGATTCCGCCTCCTTAGCCTGAGACTCAGCCTCCTTAGCACGTGCTTGAAATTCAGCTTCTTTAGCACGAGCCTCCTGCAGAGCTAGCTGTAACTTAGCTAATTCAATCTGCGTTTGCTCATTTGGAGGAGTTACATTAAACAAGCTTTTATTAATCATGCCAACAATTTGATCTTTAGAATGATGAGAGTGAACTGCAATTCCCAATTGTTGAGCAACAAGCTTAAGTTCATTCTTTGTTCTGTTTTCTATATCACACACTGTTTGCACATTTGACAAAAAATCTTTGGCTTCATCAAGTGTAGTAATAGTAGCCATCATGAATATATCACAGTCACAAAATATCAAACAATATCCTTATGATAATATCCTGAATATCCTGGCGAGGTCGCCAAATTTATGTTACGGAACAGAGAAAGATAATGTACACTTTAAGTGAGAAAACTAAAAATCACTACTGTCCCGTAAAGTTCCAGGTTCAAAACAAAGAGTTAGGTAAAATTACAAGTTAAAGTTTAATGCTTAAACTAACAACAAAACATTCAGGACTCATAAGGATAATGTAATGGCAAAAACAGGTTAAATATATGGTTAACTGCAATAGCCTCTATTAACACGAAATTAGCAAGAATAAATTTATCTAAGTCAGCCCTGATAAAATGAGATACCAGATAATACTCAGTGAATGCCAGATAAATAATTACAGATACAAACTATTATCAAAAATGACTCACATAAAGAACCTCACACGAATTACAAAAACTTCACTAGGCCTACAAATTAAACTTATGCTATACAGTACAAGAAAAAATACAACAACAGTTATACTCAAATTACACACAGCTGCTAGATGTTTGGAGATTTCTTGAGCACTCACAATAATAATAATTGTACAGGGGAGGACAGAGATGTGAACAAAATGAGGAGCAGATCTAAGTGGCAATGATGCAGAGACTGAGCTCATTATATAGGGGCCAGCAGAGCCTGATACAACTTGTAATAAGGACGCGCAAATGAAGCGATGGGGACAAACGGTCGACAATCCCGCACTGAATAACAGAAAGGACGACTTACTCTACTATAACGGTAGAAGGGGGGGACTGAGGCAGAACACGCTCGTGATCAAACATGCAGCAACTGTGCGTTAAAATTACACAAAGGATGATGAAATCATAGGCTATGTAACAACATCCTAAGTATTCTCTCATCTGGGGGACATTGGACACATCCCACGTATTCTCTCATCTGGGGAACAATGAACACATCTCATGTATTCTTTCATCTGGTAGACATTGACCACATCCCACGTAGCCTATTCTATCATCTGGGGGACACTGAACACATCCCACGTATTCTCTCCTTACCTTCATCATCATGACTTGAGCTGGAAATTATTGATTATGGGTTTAGTAAAATGTTTCTTTGTATTGGCGTAGGAACTAGTGGACCTTATTGGCTACCAGCCTATATGGCAACTCTAGCACACTCTATGCTCTTAGTAATTGAAAAGAAAGGAAATGAAAAGTAGGATTCTCTCTCTCTCTCTCTCTCTCTCTCTCTCTCTCTCTCGTTTCAATTAGCAGCAGGGTCATAACCAAAGGTTTCTTTTCAATTCTGATTGCACTAGGAGATGCTACCATTTACGAGCAGCCTATTTCCTATGGCAGTCACAGATTTCTGGAACAGATGCCTGGGGTACCTGTGTATTGCAGGCATCTGGGGTGAACATGTGGGGCAGCTGTTTGGGGTAGGTGTCTGGAGCAGGTAGGAGAAGGAAGTGGGTGTGTTCGTGTCGGGATATTTTTAATGAAGTGGAAATTCCCTCTCTTATGCTGTTGGCTTTGTGCTTATTTAACACCTCTGACCTCTGGGGATGCTTGCTTGGCCTCAGTCATGCAGACACTGAGGATGCTCGGTAGGTATGAGATCTTACAGGCAGGATGTAAAATCTCTGCAGTAAACTTGTCTTCGTAACTTCAGTGGAAAATATCATCTTTTTCCCAATCCATTTTACATTCCTCCTGTTCTTTCGTCAGTGCAGGGTCCTGCTTACACATATAAGGAGGGAATAATGGGCGTTTGTAGCGTAGTCAGATTAAAGTCACACTCAATTTTTCTTTACGTATCAACTTTTAAGAATATTCCCTTTCGCAATTTCCTCTGACAAGTAAAGTTCTACTGTACACTCTCCTGCATTTTTTTTCTCAGCCTCGAAATGATGAAGTCAGATTGCAGCGTTGTGACCTTAATACCATGGAAATAGTAGTCCGTTGTGAGTCGGAAAATGAACAAGTTGCAAACACCCATAGGTATCTTTTCGTGAAGAGGAATCGCCTACATTTTGCCACCCCAGTGAACAAGCCAGCCAGCTATTTGCCCCAGACGCAGATTATCGCAACAGAACTTATTGACGAACGTGTGGATGGTGGCACAATAGATTACTGCGGGCAATAAATTCCTTACCGCAGCTTAAAGGGGGAGTGGAAATAATACGAGAACGGTGGAATGAGGATGGAGTGTATTTGTGTTGGTGATTACTGATACTGCGGTGTGACTGCTGACTGGCATGTAGTGTGACACGGTGAATTGGTATGCATGATGAGAGTGTGCTGGAGAACAAGTGGTGTGGTAGTAGTTTGGTAGTGTGTGGTAGTAGTGTCATAAAGAATGAGATGTGGTGGTAATGCAACAGAAACTATAAGGTGTGGTGTTAGTGCGACTGAGTTAGGGGGTGATGCTAGTTTGGTGGACAGAATAGGTGGTGTTGTGGTAGTGTGACATGGTGTGGTGATATGTGTTTTCATATAATGGACGTATTAATGGAAAAGCTCTTTCAGAATACTAGTATACGAATCAGGGCAGGGAAGCAATGGAGGGACATAATAAGAGAACATTATTTTGATGGCGCAAAATGTGAATGTAATAATGACATAGGAAAAACGGCGGTACAGTACATAATTATGCTATCTTTAATAAGGTGATTGAGATACAGTCGTGCTGATTACATTTACATACATCTGTTTTCTCATAACGCTCGATGGCAGTAGGGCGACTTCGTCAAATAACCGAAAATGAGATTAAGTATCTAAATCCATAGTGTCCAGGACCATCCTCTCAACGTGGTGTGAAAAGCCAAGCATAATCAACCCTTATTCCCCTCCGCATCAACGCTCAAAGTCAGGTGTTTTTTACTGCAGAAACAGCATACTTACTGCGGGACATTGGCATACGGCGAGTTGGCGAACCAATAGTTCGGCGGCAATCCTCCTCCTGTGTTTACTGGGGCTGGCTCGACCAATCATAAGGCCTGGATCACCCTCGTTGGTCAGTCATTCCGCGTGCACAGGTTAAGGCAGGGACAGCACTTGAAACCTCCCCTATCTCTGCTACTTTTACTTGCATTAACGCTCAATGATGTCGTCTAGTGATATAGAAGGTGAGAGTGGATGTCGGAAGGTCACAAGAAAGCGACAACAGCACTGTTTTGAGTGAAAACAAGCGGTTGCTAAGCGTAAACGAGACAGTGGTGATCCTATGTTGGTTTGAACATTAATGACATTTTTAATCCGATCTGGGCAGTAAAGAACTCTTTGCCCAGACTGGCGTCCAGCTTTGCATTAGTTTAAGGTACGTGTCAAATTGAAAACTGTCCTGTTATTCATTATTATTACAAGTGTGTAATGCCATTAACATTATAGTGTTTCAGGTCATAAAGTTGAGCTTTGATGACATTACAGTGATTTTGGTCAGTTACATAAGATATATTTTTTTTTAATTTGCCCAAAATCAGAAATATGATTTACAACCATGTTTGTGGTATCAGTATGTTCATATGTATGTCTTGAATTTTAATTGTTTAATAATTTTGCGAAAAATAAAGTTTTAGATGCCATGTAGCTTTTTTTTTGTTCGGGGTTATAATTTCCCATATTAAAAATTTGCCAGAATTCATGGAATTGACATGATTTTTTTTTCTTTTACATCAGTGTGTTACATTAGTATCTTTCATTTGCATTCAATAACAGTGATGATGCAGTATAATTTGCCCACTGAAAACTTTGGGGTTGCTAGTTGCCGAATTTGGAAAAAAAAAAAATGCTTGAACATGCCATTTTTTTAAATTTAATATAATATTCCACCAAATCATACAAATCTATTGATACCAATTATGCATATATTTCGTACAAACAGGATATTACAGACGTACTTACTTTAAGGTCAGATTATCTCAAAAGTCGCCCTTCCCTAAATTATAACCTGTAACCTTTACCTCGATTTTTCTGCCCCTTCATACTTGTAGTTTAATTTGGCCTTACTGCTGTTACAATTGATATTTTTTTCGCTATCGATTATCCTCGTAAAACATGTATTAATGATCTCAAAGAAACTGTATTCCCGAAATATAACAGTGGTGGCTCATGGTTTTATTACTTTTATATACGTGGATAGAAATAGCAGTGTTGATGCTTTTTTAATTCTAGCTATGTTTGCGGATTTTCTCAGTTATTATGCAGTCTATCATCAGCGACTTGCCAGCCCTTCACGGCAACATAACGCAGGTGGGAAGGTGGCACTCACACCAGCACTCATTATTTTCACTTCACCTTTCCACCATCAAGCCTAATTTTGTGGCTGTAGACGAAATGAGAAGTGAGAAAATGGTGAAAAAAATGGAGTGTGTGTGTGTGTGTGTGTGTGTGTGTGTGTGTGTGTGTGTGTGTGTGTGTGTGTGTGTGAGTAATCTTTTCCTTATACTTCATCATACGTCTAATCCATTTGTGATATTACTTCCCTCTTAAATATTTATCTCCATAATTCACTCTGCACCTCCTTCACTGTTATATATTCATGTCTCTCGACCATCCTCAATTCTCATTCCATCCCTCCAGTTTTCCTGCCTTTAATTCTTTATTCTTTTCTTTTCTACTGCACTGACTTTCCTTCTTTTTCATTCCTTCGTCTCTCCTCTTGTTTCATTAACTCATTGTTTATTTATTTATTTTTTTCTTTATTTTAGCAGTCCTCTCTTGCCCAATATTACTATTTTCTTTTTCCCCCTATATTCTCAAATGTTCTTCCATCTTCCTCTTCTCTCTCTCTCTCTCTCTCTCTCTCTCTCTCTGACCCCCTTCTTTCTGCCCCACTTTTTCATTTCTTTTTTTTGTCTACCTTGCTTCTCAGCTCTCCTCTTCACCATCTTTCACTTCCCAGACTTACCCACCTTCACCAGACAAACATCAGTCTCTCACGATGGATGGTCGGACGTGGGGAAAGGCAAGGAGAGGTTTATTTACAGGTGGATGGAAGGCAGAGGAGAAAGTGGAAGAAGGAATAGATAAGGGAAAAGAAAAAAATGATGATGAGAAGGAAAGCTGAAGAGGAATGGAAAATACATGGGAGTAAGAACCAACTCGAGGAAGAGAAGATATACTGGGAAGAAGAGAGAGAGAGAGAGAGAAAATTAAAAAGACAAAACAGTATATCAGTCAAAATGCTAAATGAAGCAGGAAGAGGAGAGGAAGGAGACAGAACTGATTTCGTATAGGTAAATGAACGGATCGAAAGAAGGAAAGAAAAACAGTACCAAGGTTGTAGATGAAAGAGAAAGATGAGAAAACTAAGTCAAGAATAAAAAATCGGGAGGGTGGAAGGAAGGAAGGAAGGAAGAAAGGAAAGAAGGAAGGAAGCAAGCAAGCAAGCAAAGCAAGCAAGCAAACAAGCAAGCTACTACACGAAACAAAACAGTGAGTGAGGAGGTGACGGAATCTAAACAACATTGCTATTTGAGGAAATGGGTTGTGAAAAAAAATGCACGTACTGAGAATCACGCAAAGATGGAGAGGACATTGATGGACGAAGACGATGGAAGGAAGAGAAGGTAAATTATGGAGAGGGCATTGATGGACGAAGACGATGGAAGGAAGAGAAGGTAAATTATGGAGAGGGCATTGATGGACGAAGACGATGGAAGGAAGGGAAGGTAAATTATGGAGAGGGCATTGATGGACGAAGACGATGGAAGGAAGGGAAGGTAAATTATGGAGAGGGCATTGATGGACGAAGACGATGGAAGGAAGGGAAGGTAAATTATGGAGAGGGTATTGATGGACGAAGACGATGGAAGGAAGGGAAGGTAAATTATGGAGAGGGTATTGATGGACGAAGACGATGGAAGGAAGGGAAGGTAAATTATGGAGAGGGCATTGATGGACGATGACGATGGAAGGAAGGGAAGGTAATTTATGGAGAGGGCATTGATGGACGAAGACGATGGAAGGAAGGGAAGGTAAATTATGGAGAGGGCATTGATGGACGATGACGATGGAAGGAAGGGAAGGTAATTTATGGAGAGGGCATTGATGGACGAAGACGATGGAAGGATGGGAAGATAAATTAATGCAGTATAAGGCAAGGGTCGATTAAGAAGCTAGAAATGAAGTAAAGAGAAAAACGAGATATTATACTCTAGGAAATGCAAAATTTTCAGGGTTATTTTTTTTTCTCTCTCTCTCTCTCTCTCTCTCTCTCTCTCTCTCTCTCTCTCTCTCTCTCTCTCACACACACACACACACACACACACACACACTAGCTATTCTCGCCTTCCCGACCAATTCTTGGGAACCCATGGGAACAAATTTTTCTCACTCGGCATTTTCTCTCGTTTCCCCTCTCTTGTGGTGTCTGTGGCTTCTGTGTTGTCTTTTTGTATTTCTGTATTTCCTTTCTATTTTTTGCGCTTCTGGCCGTACATCCTGTTCTTATTTTTTTTTTATGTTACTCCTCTTTCTCTTCTGTTCCCTTCTTCTTTCTTCTTCTTCTTGTTTTTCTTCTTCTTCTTCTTCTTCTTCTTGTTTTTCTTCTTCTTCTTCTTCTTCTTCTTCGTCGTCGTCGTCGTCGTCTTCTTTTTCATTCCTTTTACCCGCTTCCTCTTCATCCCCTTCCTCATCATCCTCTTCCTCATCATCCTCGACCTCTTCATCCTCTTCGTTTTCATTCTCCTCTTCATCTCCTTCTTCCTCTTCATCCTCTTCATCTCCTTCTTCCTCTTCATCATCTTCATCTTCTTGATCCTCTTTATCGTCTTCCTCTTCTCAGTGTGCCTCTTCTTCCTCTTCATCCTCTTCGTTTCTTTCTTCCTTTTCATCATCTTCATCTCCTTGATCCTCTTTATCTTCTTCCTCTTCTCAGTCTACCTCTTCTTCCTCTTCCTCTTTCTCATTGCATACCCCCTATTTCTTCTCTTTCTCCCCTCCTCTTCACCCTCAACTTCCTCTTCCTCCTCCTATTCCTCTTCTTCCTCTTCTTTTTCTTCCGCTTCATCCTCTTCTTTCTTTTCCTTTTCACCTCTCTCTCTCTCTCTCTCTCTCTCCCACACATACGTACGCATCACAATTTTCACACCTCACGGAAGAAGTACCTTTTCCATTCTGGTCCACTTTCAACTACCCACAATATTCATTTGTATATCCATAATTTAACAATATATTTAGCCTTTTTTCCAGTCATCCATGCTGTATCGGTTAATGTTTTTTCGTGCGAAGAGTTTGCATAACGGTGAACCTTCAGATTTTCTTCCACGCAATTCAGCAAGACGTCTTTCACGACCCTCCTCAAATCTTCACTCTTATCCCCCAACCTTCTTCCTAACTTACTCTCTTTTCTTCCTCTCAGTCACTCCTCTTTTATGAACTCTCGTAGTCTAGTTCACTTATTCATCTCATTGCCTTGAACAAACATTCTTTTTAATGTAGCTATAACTTATTTATTCTTATTAAAGTTAAAGCTTATTCTAACAAATGGATTGGTTAGATACTCCATTTTTCTTTACCTCTTTCGATTACCCCTTCAGCATGCCTGTTTACCTGCGCTGTTAAAACTCCATTGAACAGTTGTTGATATTCTGTAATGTTGCACCTGACACGTCCTCAGTAATTACCGGTAGTTCATAAAAGCAAAGTTTCGGCGCCATGAGAGATCAGATTCACTATAAAATATCTTAACTCTGAAAATAGATCACCTTAATTAACATATTTGTATGCATTACCCTCCGTCATTCACATAAAGTTAGTTGTTTTTCATGCTTAAATTAACTCGGGTCTGTCCAAGCAGGCACAACTGTCGACCGCGGGTAAACAGCTGCTTTAGTGAGGCTGTATTACGTGAACAGCGAAGTACATACACTGTGTAGGAATCCGGCGCCCTCTTGTGGTAGACACAGCCTCACCAGAATCGGATCAGGATCCTTCTCACGGCGAGGTGTAGGGATATGTCGTGAGGAAATTAGAATCCCAGGTGAGCGTACCACCAAGTGTACGCTTCATGTCTGCGCCACAAAAAATTATTAAAATATAGTACGCCAGAAATAGGGAAATATCTAGGAGGAAGGCGCAAAATTGTGGCAAAAAGCGAGAGAAAAGTGTCAAGTTGTTTGGCGTATGAGCGTTGAAGATTACTAACAAATGGATGAGAGGTAAGGAGCAGATGAAAACAAATTATCTGAAAACCTAATGAATGGGAATGAAGAGAACAGATCTGTGGTGAACATGTTTGGCTTTGGTGGTGTGCAGAGATGGGTGTAGTGACCGAGAGCGTGATAGATGTGAATAATGCTGAGAAGAGGATGCGGACTGGAAAGGTTCCTGGTGTTGAAAAGACATTTGCAGGGATGATTAAATGTAGTGGATATATATATATATATATATATATATATATATATATATATATATATATATATATATATATATATATATATATATATATATATATAAACGTTCCAGGAATTTTGCAAAAAAGCTTGGACAAGTAGAGATGTACCAGTGGAATGAAGGCCTTGTCTGCAAAAGTAAACGTGATTGAAGTGAGTGCAGAGCGGCAAGGTCAAGATGTATCATTAGGACTGTAAGGTGTTTATGGTAGTTATGGACCTGAGGGGAAATATGACGGCAAAAAGATTAAAGGATTATGAAAGGTGTTACATATGGATTGTTTGGAATGTACGGTAAATTTCTGATACTAAGAAAATATTTCGTTGGCAATGCAGAAAACTTAAGAGCAGCCAGACGTCTGAGTTAGCAGTGGAGTGAGATAAAAGTTTGCCCCATAGTTGTGGCTAAGGTATGGAGTTCAGGGAGATGTTGCTTGTCCTGACATTGAGAGGGTTCTCCCTCCGTGCTATGGGAGCTTTGTATGCTCGATATGTTAGTAGTGTAACTCTGTGTTAGTGAAACCTGGGCAGTTAAGGAAGAAGATATTCGTGGGCTTATACTTACAGAAATGAATGATTTGATGTACTGTATGTGTAGTGCGTCCTTGAATGCCAGGCCTTGGGGGGTTAGGCACAGTATACAATTGGAGAGCTGATAGGAAGGACGAGACTGGAGTGTATTATTGTTGTGATAAGGAGGGGTAGATTGACATGGTTTGTTCGTATGGAGAGAATGGAGGATGACAGTTGGGTGCGGAAAGTAAGACGTGTGAACGTCGGCGACAGTGTTGCAAGAGCCAGACCGAAAAATACCTGGACAAAGGGATAAGGGGCTGAATAGGGAGGCTGCCAGAGGTCGAACAGCGTGGAGTCCCTCCATAAGGTGACCAAGATCGACGCACGCAAGCATAGAGCCTTTACAAATGGTACGACGACACGACATATATAGCCTAATGGCCAAAGTAAGATGCGGAGACGGGAGCGAAGCCGATGAGAGGGAAGAATGATTTCAAATGTAAGATTCAGTCTGTGCTGTTTACTGGTTGTATCTGTGACCTTTATAAAATGGTTCATAGCTTTATTAATGTGTGTGTGTGTGTGTGTGTGTGTGTGTGTGTGTGTGTGTGTGTGTGTGTGTAGCGAAGTCTGAACGAAAAAAAAAAAAATATAATGATTGCTGATTGGAAATTTGTCTAGCATTTGAAAGTGGGAATGAAGGTGAACGAAATCGTCAGGTATTGAACAAAATAACAATCCATCAGGGTGGTCCTCGATAGAAAACGGAGGTTAATATGTAAAGGAAGTGTAGGGCAGATAGTCCCAGAAAATAAAGTTGTTGAAGGAATGAAGGCCTTGGTACGGAAGAGATGTCTCAGAAGACAGGCAGCTAAAGGACTGAACGATGGCATATTAGTATCAACATTAGCGTTTGGATGCGAAATTTATCATAGTTTGAGAAACAAATGTCGAAGGATACGATGTTTAAAATTGACCTTAAAAAAATATTGGGGGATGCGTAGGTTAGACAACGTAACTATTATAAAGATTCGTGGAAAAATCTGGGCCCGAATTCTTATTGGTTATGCAGGCTTCCTAACACCTTTTCCATAACGATTTATTTTTGTATCAGGCTGGTTAATATGATTCTGTACCTTAATTATGGAGAACATGGCGATAATAGAATGATTTAAAGAACATGATAGACGATAGTAAAGTATAATAAACAAAATAAGTTGCTTAGGAAGAGGAGTTAGGGAGCTTCCTTAACCGAGAAGAATATATGACTTGGTGTTACTATGATTCTAGCTACTTTCCTGCAAACACACATTACGTACATAGGGAGTTTCTACTACACACAGTCAAGATGCATTTTAGGGATCCTGGGGGGCAGGTAATGTGTTGTAATGAGGAAAATGCTCTCATGGACGCTCCCAGTAATGCACCTCACCCATTATTCACGCACAGGTAAACGTGTGGAAAGATTTTGGAGTGTAGCTACGTAGGTTAACAAGTGATTTTCCGTAGGGGTGGTTGTGTTTTTGACCCACTGTGTCTATATATCACGAAAGGAGCGTTTAAAGTGAGCCAATACGTGAGATACTGGGAACATAATATGATATCCCCTGTGCCGGGTTAAGTATATGGCCACTGGAGTCAAAGCTGGTTAATAATGCTCTCGAATTAAAGCTACTTATTCCCGTCATTCAGCGAGTAATACAGGAAAGGAGTATTTCATAAAAAGAACATTCCCGAGGTGTGTGTTTTGTATGTCAAGGCGGGAGAATGTGAGGGTACATATACAAAAATAAATTCCCCGGACATGGCACGAGAACTTTCGAGAGATAATGCCCCGGGGATGGGCTATGATTCTCTCATGCTGAGCAGTTTAATGTCCGAAACAGAGTGCTGGCAAGGGCAGATCGGGTGATGGGGATGAAGGAGGAGGGGAAGAAAATGCTGGGGGCTGTGTGGTTTGGTATGTGTGTGTGTGTGTGTGTGTGTGTGTGTGTGTGTGTGTGTGTGTGTGTGTGTGTGAGAATCAATAAACTGGTGACTGTGAGATCAGCTTTCCTGAGCGATTTATATTGCTTATTCCACCTTAATGTCCTTTTCTGTCATACAAATCCTACTAACAATGTCATACTCTGCATAAATAATGTACAAAAGGATGTTAACCAGCCATATATAATAATAATAAATCGTGTGTGTGTGTGTGTGTGTGTGTGTGTGTGTGTGTGTGTGTGTGTGTGGTTAAAATAGCAAACGCAATCTCCTCTGATCGTGACCATGCTTTGTGAGGCGTTTGAGGATTAGTCACGGGATCTCAACAATTATTTGAGAAAACATTAGGTCAAAGGTCAAGGCCACATGAAAAAGTCAACTGGTTTTTAACTGTTCTTCACCAGACTTAGTAGAAAGGTTCAGGCTAAGACTTGGGTCCTTATTTTAGTCAGTTAAGGAAGCTTCATAACACCTTTTCCTAAGTGATTTATTTTGCATATTTCACCTTACTCTCCTACAGTATGCTGTCTTATATAAATCTTTCAAACATCGACATACTCTGCATAAGTAACGTAGAAAAGGATATTAACCGGCCATATCCAAAAATAAATCGCTGAGGAAAAGGTACTAGGGAGCTTCCTTACGCGACGAAAATACTGGCCTAGGACACAAGGTCAAGGTCACAGCAAAAAATCAAAAGCCAGGGTCACAGGGCAAGGTCAACTCAAACAGTGGTAATATATATATTTTTTCCATCGAAATTGGTGGACTGGTTAAAGGTCACGCAAGAATGAAATATTTTGTACTGAAAGCTGTTGGCTGGAGAATAAGGTTACGGGGAAAGTCAGATATTGGGACCATAGATTGATCGCTGGAGGTGAGTATTGCTCTCTCTCTCTCTCTCTCTCTTCCACTTGAGAGAGAGAGAGAGAGAGAGAGAGAGAGAGAGAGAGAGCAATATTTGTCAGGTTTACATTACTTTAGCTAGTGTATCTTTTCAATACATTTAAGGCAACGGAACATTATTTTCCAACGCGCATGATACATACACTCCTTTGCCTTTAGATGGTGTGGAGATGGGGAGCTCACTGTCAATGAAAATTAAATCTTGGGAATGCATAGAAACGAAAGTGATGGGGAAAGAGAGAAAACGTATGATGAAAAATCAGAAGAGTTTATCTGGAAGGGTAGCATGTAACTGTGAAATGAAGTGTTTTGTTTTGTGATTGAGGAGTTTATAAGCAGTTTTTCTCGGCCACCGTACATGGACTCTTGGATTAGGAGTCGTAAGGTGGTATAGGAAGCGCTGTAGCAACTCATCCTTTGTGATATATCGCTCATTTCAAACCATAGTATTCCTTTGTGTACAGTTGATGCAGATAATGGTATACCCTGTAATGCTGAGGCTTTATATGCAAAATAAAACTCCCAAGAAAGAGGTACTGCAAAAATCTTCAAAACCGTTTAGAATGTGAAGATAGATGCTTTGCTTTTGATAAACACATAGAAAGATAAATATTTTGTCACTTCTCAGATAACTTTGGTAATAACGAAGGAAACGCCTATGAAACTAGCTACGTTCTTTTCTCTCTTCCAGTGCTGTTAATTACTTGCCACTGACTTAACACACCGTAATGGTACAAACAGGATATCCATTGCCACATCATCCACAGTTTTACAGTCAATTTTTTATCCCTTAAGGTTATTTTATATCAGTAGTAATACATAAATCTTCCCTGCTTAATGACAAAGACATTTTTTTGCATTTTCTCCATCATATTTTTAACACAGTGAACCATCACCATTCAATGTTTCTAGTGTTTTAAGGGGTGTATTGTATGTTTGTGGGATCTTCATTTCTTTCATTTGTGCATGTAAGGTTTCATTCTGGTCATTATTATTAGCACATTACTTTCTCTTTTTATATCAGCTTACCTGACTGATAATTTCATCCTTCTGTGAAAAGCTCTACATGCTACATCTAACATGCAAAAAACGGAGCATATTCTCACACACTCTCACACTCCTTGCCTCACTTACTAACTCAGTATCCTCCCTCCTCTCGCTCCATTAGAGTTAACTGCTGCCCTGAGTCCCACACTCCCAGAACATAAAAGCTCACCCCCACTGCTGTGCCGCGAGATGCCTATGATAAATCGGCTCTGGTTGTGCCTTAAGCAGGGCCCCTTCTTGGTATTCTGTGTGGGGCACTTCTCACCACCTCACTCTCTTCTTCCCTCATTTTGTTGTTATTCTTGCAACCCCAGGCTCGCGTGCACGTGGAACCCAGTAAACTGTTAGAAGCCAGCTGCTTCAACTCATCGCTCCTAGAGGTCTTTTGTTGAGCTTATCTTGAAGGACTGTCTGTGTTGTAATAGTGTGGTGGATGAGGGGAGTAAATGTGTTGTGGTGCGAATTCTGCACTTCAGTGTGGACATAATGGGTTCCTTTTTAAATTGTATTTTGTGATGGAATTCTAGCAGGCAAGGGTAATGGCCAAATCACAGTGTGACTAGGTGAACTCGAGTCTTTCTGGGTATGGGTAGTTTCTGATGGGTCCATGTCAGGATATGGTTAGGATGCTACTTGACTGAGAGAATAGATGGCTGTGGTGCTTGTTCATGTATGTGACTGTGGAGTATAGTGGTCAGTGGAAGAAGAAGGATGTTGACAGTGTAGTGTTGGCTGGTTAAGTGCTTTTTTTTTTATGTCTTTGCAGAAGTGGTTGATGATGCAACATAAAATTACAAAGGTGAAATGGCCTGGGTAAAACGACAAACTGTGTGCTTCTCATATTCCTATGTCCCTTGACTGAAACCATTTCTATTTCTTGATGCTGGTGCTCTATTATATCGTGGCGAACTAATGCATCCTGGTTTTATTCTTATGATTTTGTTTTGTTTTTCTTTTTTCACCCTATTCATGCATGTCTTTTTTTAAGGTTTGTGCCTATCTTGGCTTAGCGTAATTCGCAGTTGTTTTAATGAATTCTTATGCAGACGGTTCTCTGCAAGTATTTTTGTTGTAGAAAGGTGGCTGCCTGCCTCACTTTAAAATAATTTAAAAACGCGAAGGAGAGTTGTTATATGAAACAACAGGATTCTTGGGTGTACTGTGGTATCTGTTGAAATTTTTCAGAGCCATAATGTATAGGTGGTTGGAGGTCTGGAGTTGATGTAATGCTTTGAAGGATGTAGGCCAGTTGACGTAACCTTAATGTTTTCACTGCAGTGGCCAGGTCTCGCGCCACTAGGCTTTGCACAGGGGAGTTTATCAGATGAATGAATGCTACCGTTGGTGTGTGTGTGTGTGTGTGTGTGTGTGTGTGTGTGTGTGAACATGTAGTTTACTCACGTGTTAGAGCTTAAATTCTGGAAATCTTTGTAGACAAACTCGTAACAGAAATGGGTTACGGTACGTAAGTAGTATTAACACTGCCTGACAGGTAGTGACCGGGAACATGCATTATCAGTTAGTGAGGTGACTGCTTAAGAGTGGCATTTTGTTATTGCTATTTACCTACATATTCAACAGTCTTCCTATTCATTGCTCTGCACAGTCAACTTTTCCTAGGTGTTGAAATCAAGCCCTCTCCCCCTGTTTCTTTTTTTTCCAGTCAGTTGTAAACTCTCATTCTCTTCACATCCCATCCACCTATCATAATTTCGTGTAGTACAGTAATGCTACTCCACACTGACTTCACTTCGTTTATGCTCAGTTATCTCCTTCTCTTCCTCTCTCTACCTATCTTCCCTTACCTTACTCCACATCTCACTCTACCAATTACTACATTCCTTTTTCACACTCTTTGTTACATACCACTTCCGCATAGGCGCATGCACCCTTCACAGATACCTCTTTCCTCCCAGCACTGCTCACCACATTCTCCAAACTACCCTTTTCTTCCTAACACACCTCGTTATTTCTTTACCCCCCATACTACTGCCTCACCCATCTTCCCTCCTGACACCTCCAACGTTAACCCCTCTCACAACGCCGTCCCTGATCAGATTCCCCCGCTAAACCTGTGAGGCGTAACCAGCATCAGGAGGCCGTGTACCAGATCAGTGTTACGCAGTCTCAGTGCTTATGGACCCACGACCAGTGGACAGTGTCCCTCTGTCAAGATAGTGTCGAAGGTGGAGTCGCCATACATTCACCCACTCACCCACTTACTGTATCTAACCATTAGTAGAGCATGAGTATGAACTGGGAGCAGGGCATTGAAATGGGGGGATGGGGGGCAAGGCGACGTGGAGGCGATTTGTATGTTACCACCCCTTACGGGATTAAGGCGTCTGACAATAGATAGATAGATAGATGATGGCAGGAAGTAGGGGAAGGGGAGGACATGGATATGTGGACCAAGGTTAAGTGGAGCACGACTCGGAAAAGGTTGTGAACCGCTGTAGTAGTGAGTCTTTGTGCTTTCTGTCCGTGGATCTGGACCATAGACCATGTCCCAGAAACGTCCGCTATCACTATTTAGGATGTAATAGTGGTTAATGTCGCGAGGGTGGACTTACGTTGAAATCAGGAACATTAAACTATCGATATATTTACTGGGATGGACTGAACACACACACCTTTATATTCCTTAACCATGGCTTTACCTCCTCATTATCGCATGTTCAGCAGAAATAGTCAGGCGTGAAGGAGGAGCGGTGAGAATTGCTTGAATTATTGGTGTGTGGTAGAAGGAGGACGGCTTAGTAAGGACATCAGTGCTTGGAGGTCTCTCTGTTGGTGCCACCCCTTCCAGGATGCAGTACGTCAGGCAATAGAGAGATAGGCAGGTGGTGAACTTAGTAACACTCACGCCACCTTATTGCAACTATCCTAATTGTTCACTACTTTTCATTCATTATCCTTGTCGCTTGGTACCCAGGCCGCAGGGTGAGGCTGGGTCAAGGCTTCGGGCTGCATCGCCACATAGTCCTACAGACAACTTGCCTATCACAAAATGATGTAAAGATCGAATATTTCACTTTGCCCTGTGATAATGTCCATCGATCAGCTATTCTAAAAGCGAATAGTTCATTCTTGTCTGACCTTCAACCCGTCCGTTATGTTTACTCCAAATCTGATCAGAACTGATTTGGTTGATCCTACTGTGACCTTAACCTTTGACCTGTTATTCTCAGTCCAATCTCTTCATTTCCGGGTACCATTCCTCGGTAATCCTCAGCTATGTCAACAATTTGGTTCAGTCGAATAAAAACTTTTAAAAAACTTAGGGCTATATATTTGACCTCTCCGTGCGATCCTACCAGTTTCGAGATATTGTCAGTTTCAATGTCTTTCATCTCTGTTTTACCCAAAACCCGTCCACAGAGTTTGGCTAAAATCGGTGGAAATGCTGAAATTGACCTTCCAAAGGGACCATGACCATTAACCTTGCCTGTGACCTTGAGTTCTACATAATTATCCTCAAAATCACATCCCAAATATCCTGCACTACCAAGATTCCGTCCACAAAAATAATTATAAACTAGGTGAAAGAAGTAAACTGATTTTGTCATGCAGTTTTGACTTTTGACCAATTGTTCTCAGTAACAAGAAAATCAGCCTATCTGTGTGGGCATGTTATTAAGTGTTATGACCTCCAAAAAGTAGAGTACAGCACTAGTTTTGATGACGTTAATGCATTGAAAAGGTTTCCTTTCATTGATATAAAGAACTACACAATGATCTTTTTAAATACATTGCGTAATATTCACGTTTCATTTCTATTTCTTGGAACAAATTAACAGTGAATTATATGTATATTACTTTCACTCAGTGTTCCATGCTCTGAAAGATACCGGTAATATTTTGGCGAATGTAATGTGCATACCCTTGGTTGATCCTCAACACTGCCACCAAGTTTGGTCCAGAGTCTCCAAGCCAATGTTTTAGTTATTCCGTTCACACATTGACACACTCGGATTCAACTTGGACCTAACCCAGTACCTTGATCTTTGACCCACTACTCTAAAAATCTACGAGTAAATTCTTTGCTCTTGCCTGACCCTCAACCCTTGCACTAAGTTTGGTCTTGATCAACTGATAACTTGTTCAAAAAAATTACCAACCCCTTGACTGATGCTAAAACTTTCCATCAGGTCTGGGTATTCCATTTCTGTGCCTAATTTCCTAAACAGAGGACAGAACTAATCATTTTCAAAGGTTAATAATAGAATGAGCCCCAGAGTACGAACCTGTAAACACTGCGACTATGAGCCAGTAGGAGGAGGGTGGTACACTTATTATCTTCACATAGGAGCCCTGTGCATTAGCTAACACACACACACACACACACACACACCGCTCGCTGGTGCAGTGGTAACGCTCTCGCTTGCCAACTGGTGGACGGGGGTTCGCGCCTCGCTCAGGTTGCGATAAGTTTCACTGACGAAGTGGGTGGTTACTGTCCCCCTTGAGCAAGGGGACGGGCGTGTGCGTGTGTGAAGGTCACAGCCTTGCCCATAGATCGGACTATATGAGCTCTCAGCTCCCTTCCGGGAGGGTAAAAGCTGACGATCACGACCATCAAGTGATCCTGACCGACCCGGTGAATTACACACACACACAGTAAAAATTAACTTACCCTGTCCTTGGTATTGCAAAGGGTTGGTGTAAGAACAAAGGGCCGATCCCTTTAGGACTCCCGTGGGTCTCGTCCATTTTCATTTCCATTCCATCTGCTTAGCACTGTGAAGGACACAGATGCCAAGTGAACATTGTAAAATAGATGGTGGAAAATACGCTCAGGGATAGAAGAACACTGGCATTTTTTCAATATGGAATTTGAATGTCTTGCCAGTTGTTGCTTGGTGTTTTGTGGTAAGTTGCCAAAAATGTGCAAATAAATTTGGAAGAAAGACAATAGCATAATTCCATGCTTCATTGCCTGTCATCTGTCTGTCCCATACCGTACGCGGATGAGACAAGAGATGACTGGGATATTTTAATGACGTCCTATGAGCTGTTGAACTCGCACAGTTATTGTCTCAGAAGTAATAATAGGCCAACCAGTGCACTGAAGTGCTCATGTGTGTTGTTAGTTAAAGAAAGTGATTTGAGGAGCAGAGAACCATTACATGTACTAAACCTCTTCCTGTTAGGTTACAGTGGGAAATAGAGAACATTTGGGCTAAATTAATATGGAGATGACGTAAAATGGGTATAAATTTTCATATGTTATAGTGCAATATTGTGTGACTCCCTTACGTTGTTTTAAAAAGTGTTTCTCGGCAGTACAAAAGGAGACCTGCGGGGATGTGGTGGTGGTCTTTGATGTGCAGTAGAACAGAAACACACACACACACACACACACACACACACACACACACACACACACACACACACACACACAATGCGAAACCCTGAAACAGATAACTGTGGTAAAGATATTCATTTATGGTGTGTAAGCATGGTATGTACCGTAAGTTTTTCTCTTTCATGCAATATATATTCATTCTCTAAATGCTAGGATATTGAGTTGTTTCTCTCTCTCCTCGCAATTTTTAGTACCGTGATACCAATTCATGCAAAAGAAAAAAAGCTTCAATAACTGTCCATCTCCAAAAACAATAAAACAAGGGATGTAGTTCAGAATGGCAGTTGCATCTGTTCGGTCAAATATATCCAATACAATATACTATCTTCTCTTTTTTTTTTGTTTTTTCTTCGTCCTCCCTCCCTATTTCTTCTTGCAATATACTGTAATACGATATGATTTCTTTGTCATCCTCATCCCCTCTTCCCCCCTTGTCTTGCCGTACAGGTTACTAGATGAACCCCAGTACAGAGAGGGAAAGAACAAGAAAAACCAACTTACCTTCTAGTAAAATTTTATCACCAGTGTCAATCTCAGCAATTTTTTTATACTGGTACTTCGTCTTCCGCAGGTTATTGAGGGTTCAGTCGTCCAGTTTCGTTCATAATCTTCTGAAACTGTGGTTCTGCGATTGAGTGATAAAAACAAGTAAAGTACGTTTCAACAATCTGTGGCTGAAATCCCACCAAGCATAAGACGATGATCATGTTTTTTTTTCGATACTATACCAGCTTTTTTTTTTTTTTTTCCATTTGCCATAGTTCAGTAACTGTTGGGTTTATAATTTGTGTTTGTTGCATTGTCTTCCTCATGATTTTTTCTTTTTACATATTTCACTCAATCTATCCTGTTTGCAAGAAAACAGTGGTACACAATGAAGGGCAGCTTATTTCTGACACACCCAACTATAGTGTCAGTGTCATTCGCAGTAATCCTTTTAAAACCTCATTTTCGCCAGTTGTTTTAACCCGCCCCGTCCCGACGACGTATGGGTACGTTGCAACGATTTGCATTTGCCAGTCCCGGCGACGTACCAGTACGTCGTGCAATTGCAATGTGCATAATTTCAACAATTTTCAAATTTCGCGCTTGATTTGCTGTACGTACCCTCGCCTGACCTTCCCCTACCTGCCACCAGGCGGGGACACTCGGCGACCCCGCGCGACCCGCGCTAGCCCGCCACTCGTCCACTCACCTGGTAGCCACGGTCCTGCTCAGACATGGCTAAGAGAGGTCTCTCAGAGAGTGAAATTCAAGTTGCCCTGGACACCTTTACCAGCGACAGCGATTCCCCACTGGATGACGAGGAGATGGACAAGGATTATGTGCAGCCAGAGGAGGAAGAAACCACCAGCAGTGATGAGGAAGTTCCGTCCCCCAGGAAGCGGCAGTACGTGACTTACCGTGCTGCTAGAGAGGGGCAGGAGGCAAAGAAGGCACGTGGTATATCATATCCCTATCCCCAGCGTGCCTTGGAAGCAGAATTCGAGGACGAGGATGAGGACAGAGCCGTGGGACGTGCTGCCACGTGGTATGGACGGGAGGTGATTACACATCGTGGCCCAGAGCGTACACCACGTCGTATGAGCAGGTATGGGCCTAGCATTCTGTTTGGGGAGCTAGGAAGTCAAGTGGAGTGAGTGGGGAGTGAAATGGAAAGTCCTGGGATTAGGGAAAGTGAGAGTGTCGTGGGTGAGTCATTGCTCTCCCTACGCAGTGTGAGGCGGCAGAGTGGATCACGTGGGCCAGTGCGGGTGCATTCATTATCACGTGGGGTTTTGAGGGAGGGGGAAGGTGGGGAGGAACCACTCCAAAGCACGTCTTATGCTCCCCAATATCCCCTAACACGTGGTCGAGCAAGGTTGCGTGAGAGAGCACGTGGTGTGGTAATGGAGGGGGAAGGTGGGGAGGAACCACTCCCCAGCACGTCTTCTGCTCCCCAATATTCAACAATTTCATCCCCACAGCCCCCTAATGTTCCTCAAGGCCGTAAGGGTAAGGGAAAGGGTAAAGGCAGAGGGAAGAGGAGTGACAGTGGGGAAGCCCTCCGTACTCCTTCTCCCCAACCTCCCCAACCAGGATCTCCTCCCCACCCAGACGAAGGCGGTGATGGGGACGAGGGATTTGTGTCGTGGGATTGGGAGGATGGGAGTGATTTTTCTCCCCTCATTCACCCCTTCACTGAGCAAGGGCGATCTGGCTGCATTGCACCAGGTATTCACTGTAATTCAAGCAGGTTGGATTTTTTCCACCTGTTTTTCAGTGAGGTCTTCGTAGATCAGATCGTTTTTCAAACAAACCTGTTTGCAAGCGCCCAGCGCCTAGAAAGTGAAAGATTGGGAACAAGGAGTAGGCATTCTATGATTTATGATTACCCTGTCTCCATTCCAGAAATGTTCTTATTTTTTGCCCTTGTCCTTTTGATGGGTATAATAAGAAAAAATAGAATTCCTGCTTACTGGACTAGGGACCCTGGTATGTTTACCCCCATATTTGGTCAAGTGATGAGCCGTAATCGGTTTCAACAAATTCTAAGTCGCCTCCATTTTTATGATGCTAATGACCCTGCAAATGCAAACAACACTGACAAAATGAGGCGAATTAGGCTGGTCTTTGATCACCTCAGGCAAACCTATCGATCCTCATTCTATCCGTATAGAGATCTCGTCATAGACGAGAGTCTCGTGTTGTGGAGAGGCAATATTTCATTCAGACAGTATATACCCAGCAAAAGGCACCGTTTTGGGTTCAAGATCTTTGTTATGTGTGACTGTAGGACTGGATACGTGCAAGACATAGTCTTGTACACCGGTGCACAGACAGACATAATAGAAGATCGAAGTATAGGACTTTCGGGAGCAGTGGTAAAGACGATGATACAAGACTACCTTCATCGTGGTCACGTTCTCTACCTCGACAACTGGTACACTAGCCCTCTTCTCGCTCGTTATCTTCACACACATGAAACGGGAGTCTGTGGAACCGTAAAGGTGAACCGGCGTCACATGGTCAAGGTAGGGCGGAAACTTGCAAGGAGTGAGGTTGTCTTCTTCAAAGCCAACAACATCCTTGCAACAATGTGGAACCACAACAGAGAAGTAAGCCTCTTGTCCATGGTTCACCGCCCCTTGATGCACCGTACTGATTCTGTTGATTACCATAGCGAGAGCAGGCGTCGTGTTTGGAAACCTGAGTGTGTAATGGATTACAATATAAACATGCGCCTCGTGGACCAGTCTGACTCCATGATATCGACGGTAGAGTGTGCCAGGACCACGATGAAGTGGTATAAGAAACTGTTCTTTCACTTACTAGATATCACTGCTCTGAATTGCCACCACCTTCACGCCATGACCACAGGAGTTCAGGAAACATTTGAAGGGTTTGTGAGGGAGCTCACACGAGAAATCTTTGCTAAGTATGCTGTTGAAAGGCCCCAACAGCGCCCCCGCACTGCCCCTATTACCCAGACTCCCCAGAGAATATCCGGCCGCCATTTCCCCACTCCTATCCCTCCCCAGCCCAACAGACCTAGGCCCCAGCGCAGGTGTCACGTGTGCAGTAATTCCCAGGTGAGACTCACGACACAGAGGAAGGACACCCGCTATGAGTGCGTGCAGTGTGACGTGGGTCTGTGTATTCACCCATGTTTTAGTGAATATCACACGTTGATGCAATTTTAGCATGGTGTGAATGCGAAAGGACTCTGAAATTATGAGGTAAATGCGACAGACAGACGCTCTGTGAAAATATCAGTCATGTGGATCGCCAAATATTAGTATAAAGTGCCTACGGGTAGAACATAAGTGAAAACATTGGGTGTAAGTATGTAAATCTGCCCTAAGTTGAAACTTACATAGAGAGGGTTGTTTGATGCGATATTCTGTCGCTCAGTG
The DNA here is from genome assembly GCF_032717465.1 of Coenobita brevimanus. NCBI lineage: Eukaryota > Metazoa > Arthropoda > Malacostraca > Decapoda > Coenobitidae > Coenobita > Coenobita brevimanus. The sequence goes on from NC_136959.1 coordinate 15,387,034, forward strand.
CAATAAATACGGCCCCTTATTATATATTTATTATTATGTGACATTCTTACGGGTATAATATAAGTTCATATTATTGTATATGATGATATATATTCTAAGTCAAATATTCATAGCGTGTCTATAAAGATAAGATTTCCTGACGCTTAGTCGAATGAATAAGGCACGTATTAGTCAAAATAAAAGTCAGCAAGTGATAAAGTGAATAATTAGTATATAAGTGTGTGAGTGAATTAGTATATAAGTGTGTGAGTATTATGTATGACGAAACATTCCTTGCGAGGGTATTTTCAGGCGATATTCTCACGCTCACTTGAATAAATAATGGCAGTAAGTATGTACAGTGCATTCTAGGGGTGTAAACGTGTGTAATGTAAGTGGGAAAATATAATTGGAGTGAATAAATAAAGTAGATGATGAAACACGAGTGTTTGAGATCGTGGTTGCTACGTGAATAGGCGCTAGCATATCGCTAAATGCCCTCGTAATGAATGAAAATAATTGAAAACCTTCACAGTGGTGGAGAAAAAGGTTCTATGTAAATGGGAAAATAATTGGAAAGTGATAAAACAATTTGGTATGTTGAAATACGAGTCATAGCGAGTGCGCTTACTAAGCTGATGTGCGCTAAACTTATGCTGCATGTCATCATAATGAATGAAAACATCTGAAAACACTTACGAACAGTTGTAATTGGTAAATTGTCATTGAAACAGAAGTATACAAGTAGAAAAAATGATAGGTTGACTCATACCAGAAACTTAGCATATAGCATGTTACGACTCGGACCTAACTCGCTATGCTCGCGCGATGGTACAATGCTTATTTTTCCTATATATGTGTCTGAAATCCATTATATTGTTACTGTTATTGTTTATTAGTTCAAATTCAATAAATGTAGAGGTGTTGTGTGTTGTTTGTCCCATTATTCCTTACCATAGAAAACGTTTACGCATATCCAGCCCATTACAGAATACGATACCTGCGGGGGGAAACCGCACCTGTACAGACCACTTATAGACCGCAGGGACCACTTTCTTCATGATATTCCATCGTTTCTCGACCTAAGCGGAAGTTTTAGAAGAAAAAAAATTTTTCCAAAAAGGCTCGGGACTGAGGGATGTCATAGGTGCGGAAAGGCTCGGGACGTGACGGGTTAAGATAAAATAATCTAGTTTGGTTCCTGATCTATGTAAAGAGTAGTAATTTAGTGATTAAGGCAAATAGTTTTAAATTCTCTATGCATGAAATTCACAAAGAATAGAATAGTGTATGCATAGTCTTTAATACTATGCCGACGATTTTTGTACTTAGGGCTTCATAACTATTGCACTTACTTCAGCTCTATCCGTTGCACCATTTTTCTAATAATTTCCTTTTTCCAACAGGACCACTTTAATGTCAATATATCAAAATACAGTGGTGCACCGTGAAGGAGGACACATGGACTTGCACATCGCTGGCACATCAAAACAAAATGTCAGTGTAATTTGCAGCAATCATTTTCAAAACTCATTTTCTCCAGTTCTGTTCATGACTTAAACAAACAGATGCAATAAAGGTTAATACAGACAGAATCTTTAATACGTCAGATGCTTTGACATTGTATATCATCTTCATTGGATATAAAATAGAAAAGGCCTGTAAGATTACAACGCCCGAAAGGAAGCATCAAGTAATGAACGCAAACACATTTCAACCATCCGAAGGTAAAATCAAACAGAGAGGTGTATGCTGTACAACTACTTCGCATAAAGTGCACCAATACTTCCTTTCATCAAACTCTGATAGCTCCGTAACTAATGGGTTGCTTTCAGTTTTAGTTTGTTGCATAGTTTTCGTCATAATTTCCCCTTTCCATTAAGTTCACATAGCTGAAAGAACTGTGACATGGAGTGGAAGGGAAAACAAAAGCCTTCCACATTTTTACAGGCACTTGTCGAAAAAAAAATCGTCATATTTTAATTTTTATTCATTCTTGTGACACCTTGACCATTTTAATGTTTGGCGGCATCCCTTTCATAGCAAAATAGCCACACAGATGGGACTGAAACTTAGAGGGGAAAAATACCCCTGTTTTATCCTCCTAGGTGGGGCGAGACACGCTACCACCAAGTTGTTTACATAAATGGGCGTCTCATTAGTAAGGCGTCCGGGAAGATGTCAGCTGTTTTCTTGACGTAAAAGATCACTTCATTCAGCTTTAGGTTAATCCTTTATACACTAATATTATTTCTATTTCCACCTGACGAGAAAACTTGGCTTGTACACGACGCACCAAGATCAAAGAGGATGAAATGCAATATCTTCTTCGATTTTTCCTGCCATCTTATCTCCCTGTCCACCCTTCCTTGTTCTTTCACACATACAGTACACATTTCTTATCATAACCACTCCTCTCTCTTCCACGTTCCTCCATACCTCCACTCACTCCCACAATGGTCTTTCATCTAACAACATTCTAGACCTCCTCTCTCTCCCTCTCTCTCTCTCTCTCTCTCTCTCTCTCTCTCTCTCTCTCTCTCTCTCTCTGACACACACACACACACACACACACACACACACACACACACACTCACACACAACTCCTCTCTGGAAACTATAGACCCATCAAAGGAGTCACGGGAGAAGGGGGAAGGATGAACTAAGCCTATTACCTGCACTGGCCCACATGAGCATTTGTCTTTGGGGCTTGGGTGAAGGTAGTGGGTGTAGTGAGGCGGGGTGGAGGGTGATAAGGGAGCTTGGCAGAAAAAAGAATAGGGGTGTGGGAGAAATGACAAAGCTATAGGTCCAGGAGAAAGAGGGCAGGGGCGATTCGGAAGGGGAAAGGGTGTTCTAGAGCAAGAACGGTTGTGAGGGAGAGAGTGGAGGGTGTTGCAATAAGGAGAAGGCGTAGACTGGTGAAGGGTATACAATATGAAGGCGTAGACTGGAGCACTGTACGTAGGTGTGATAGAGGACGTATAATGGATTGCAGCCACAGGTAAATACAGGTAAACAATTAGTCTGGACACGTAGGGAAACAGATATATGGTCACCCGTTTATAAATACTTAACTTTGTGTGAAATCAGCTCTTTCTTCAGTAATGATTTGGCGCAATAATTATTTTGCCCAACAAATTCGTCTCTAAAGATGTTCACTGCAGATAAGAAAAAGGGCGACACAAGAGATACCGGGCATTACATTTTTCAAGACTATATTCAGTATCGATATTATGAAAAGTGATATTAAGTTAAATAGTCAGATTAAGCACAAATACTGGATTATAAGATTTCTCATAGGAACAGGGGTAAAATTTTGATGACTGGATCCGTATGCCACACACACACACACACACACACACACACACACACACACACACACACACACACACACACACACACACACACACACACACACACACACACACACACACACACACACACACACACACATTTAATTCTTCAAGAGCTCCAGAAAATTATCTCTTGACTCTAGACCAGAAGTTAACAGGTCCCTATGCTGTAAAAGCTGCTAAACTGAGGTACTTTACTTGTTTTTAATGTATTGCTTGCTGAAAGTCATGCCTTCTGTTTATTCATCTCTGTTTCTCTGCGTATCCATTATGCATTTCTATATGAGCCTATGTAGGATGAGAAAAATAATGCTGCTGAAAATCTGATTCGACAGAAGCCTTCTTTCTGTATCAGTTCACCAGATATTGCAGTAAACCCTCTCTCTAATGGACGCACTGGGGGAAGGGCAGTCTGTTAGAGCTAATTGTCCGTTGCCAAGACAGCCTAAATCATAATGAAAAAACAGTGCCATACAGATATCGTGCACTTTACCTGTTGTGGAATAATTCATAAATCGAGAGAGAGAGAGAGAGAGCAAAACCCCTACCATACATAGGGAAGAGTCAGTTTCCCGGAATGTGCCTTATGTTAATATGTAGGGCCATCTGATAAGTCAAGTGGAGGGATGCTGTTCCTTCTGAATTCCTTGTTTTATCGAATTGAATCTAATTACTCTTTTTTCTTCGTCTCTTATTGCCTTTATATGTGACAAGAAAAGGATTAATAGAGATAAAATTAACAGAAGGAAAAAAAAACAAAAAAGGGAAAAAGAGAGGAAGAAAATACTTAGAAGCAGGGAAGGTGGAAGATGGATAGAAAAAGAAATAGAAGAGAGATAAGTTGTGGTCTGCAAGGATGAGACTTTCCCATCTTCTGTGTTGCTTTAGTGGTGGCCGTGCAGCATACCTCATATTCGTCAACTACGGTGGCATGCGGTTTACCTAATACGTGCACCATCTTTAACAATGTACCTTGAAGTTTCTTGTGGTAGCATCATCACGCAATTATTATGTGATATTATGCTATCTATAATCTCTCATCCACGCCCCTAAAGTTCAGCCTAGAAACAAAAGGTCAGTAGCTACTTTCGGTAAATTTATGCACTTCCTGATTCATTTACCATGGTATTAGCACCCAAGGAAAGCTCGAACCTGTAAAGAAAAACCGAATGTGATGCTAAAACAGAATGCAAGTCCTACAATGGCTAAGGGAAGAGAGGGAAAGATAAAATAAATTCTCGAAAGGGCACGCCACATGAGAGGGAAAGATAAAATAAATTCTCGAAAGGGCACGCCACATTCATGTAATAACTTAGAATAACTTGCAACGCACTCTAGCTCTGACAGGGGTGAAGCCTGCTCATGAAGGTGCTGGTTTCCAGCCAGCTTGGAAATTTCCGACGTTAGACAGTTGAGCAAAAAAAAAAAGGGGGGGGGGGAGGGAAGTGTGTCAAACAATTACTAGGACAATGGTCCGCTTTTGAAGTAATTTTGCAGCTGCTACTAAATTGTATTGGCTCAACACAGAGCTTGCATTGCAACCTCCCTGTCGCAGTACACTGGTTAAGCCTTTTTTCCTGTCATTCCCCACACATATAGCATCATGTTACACAGTAAAAAAAAAAGAATGAAAATTTAACTGGTTCACAGTTCACTTTGCTGGTAGGTCCATTGTGTCTATGTACGAAGCCAAGAATGACTCTTTCAGATCCGTAATCCATCAGAACTTGGTCTGCAGGATCGAGAGTTTATTATTATTTTCTGATCCTTCACTCAGAGAATAAGCTACTTTAACATTTATCCTATATCATTCCTCACCCTGCATGACACCCCACTCCATGTACACCAACCTACGTAACCACCTCTCTCTCTCTCTCTCTCTCTCTCTCTCTCTCTCTCTCTGTATGTATGTATCTGTGTATCTATGTATTTATCTCTTTATACATACACTTTTCAACTTCATCTCTCATATCATTACCTCCTTCCCTATGCTTTTTCTCCAGTCCGTTTCTGTATTAGTCTCATTAGTTACTGTACGGTACCGTTCTTTACTTTAAATCATCACCATATTTATGAATTTATTTATTATTTGTGTATTGTCTCATTAATATGCCGTATTAACCCCTCAAACTAGAGGTCTAGCGTGCTGAGCCCTTCCTGTATGCGTTTTTATTTTTTTCCTTCAAAGTAGTCTGTTTCCATCCAATCATAGCTCCGTAACTACAGCACCAAGAACTTTCAGAGGCTATAATACTCATCAGTCCTTTCTCATCATTTCAAGTGTCCCCGGGTTTTTAGGTGGAGGCGTTGTGGAGGTGAGAGATGGTGATTAGTGGTACCTTTTGGGATAACGCTAGGCTGTCCTTATGTGCTAGGAAGTCTGCTTATGGCACACATAAAGCCAAGTGCCTGCCTCGCTGAGACGGAGATTCCCTGCCCGCGCTCGCTTATACTCCCTCTTGCCCCGTTGACACTCCTCTCCACCGGTCCCTGCCACTGCCACACGAATGAAGCATCATGTACTATTGCGGCCAGGAGTTCTTAGTCACCCTCGTCCAGCCAACCCGTGTATGTGGCAGCGTCGCGTTCACGAGCACGGAAGTTGTCTTCGATGCATTTCTGTCGAAAAATATCCCTTCAGCTTTGGGCTTGTACTAATGGATAAAGCAATAGTAATATTTACTTTCAAGGTTTGACTCTGATAACACGAATATATCATACTGATTATTTAATAACTTGTTTCTCATATACAGCCAAGCAAGTGACAAATATGTATATTTGGTTCCACTCTACCACTTCCTGTAAGTTTGAACCAGCGAACACACAGTGAACAAGTTCGAAGCATTCATTTGTTACCAGGAGAGAGAGAGAGAGAGAGAGAGAGAGAGAGAGAGAGAGAGAGACAGTGAATTTTAGAGGAATGAGATGGAGAAATGAGGTGCTCAGCACAGTTAAACAGGGATTTTTCCTTTCGTTTCGGTTGGCTTTCTATGTCTAAATGACTAAATGAAGGTAAATTATGAAATATAATAACTGGATGACGAAGTGGTGATAGGGTCTGGCAATGGTTGTTTGGTCCAAATTGTGCAGTGGTAAGCCTATATCCAGGCAACGATCGCTGTTAAAAGTTGGATATTTTCAGTCCCATTTATTGTTAATATCTCCACATATGTTTACAGTACGTGTATGCCTCTATGGACCTATTTTCACCCCATGAATATTTTTATCAATGGACATTTACACCACTCGGAACAAAATCGCCCATGGACCTATTTTCCTTAATGATTTTTTTTTTTTCAAAAACGCCTACTTTTCTACTTAAACCTATATTCCCATGAACTAATTTTCCCCACTGATGTATTTTCTCCCCATGGACCAATTTTCCGTCGACCTTGAATCTCTCCATGGATGCAGGTTTCCTAAATGGACGTATACTCATGGGCATATTTTTCACAGTGAACCTATTTTCCCCATAAACCTATTATCCGACGTGGTTATATCACCCACTGATGCGTGCAGTTGAAACACGGACCTCTGCACGATGGACAGACGTATTGCACGATGGACCTTTTGCAACCCACTGGATATACTGTATATACCAACTTGAGCATGATTCCCGAATAATACCCTTTGTGGACCGATTTTCCGCACACTGATCTCTTCCCAACTCGGAGGTATTCACTCAAGTGACCTAATCCCAGAGGCCTGTTTTCCCACAATCCGCCCATCCACCAACACACCCGCCCATCAACGCACATACCCACAACCTAACACAGTACAGTATGTCTCAAAAGTAGGACGACATAAACCCGCCTTTTGCCTTGTCCTACAGGTAGCCCCACCACAAACCCCACTTAATGCACGAACCCAACTCCATCCCACTTAACCAGCCCAACAACCCTTTCCCTCCCTCTCCCCCACCCATTCCACCTAATCCTCCTGTGAAACCACCAGCCTACACTAACCAATCCACCTACCAAGTCACCAACCTACCAACCCACATACCATGCTCCACAAGTCGGATGACTCGCAGTTCTACATACACACACACACACACACACACACACACACACACACACACACACACACACACACACACACACACACACACACACACACACACACACACAGAGGCGGGGTGGATTTCCTTACACGGGAGATGAGTCTCACCACTTAACTCCGTCGGTAGAAAATAGTACACTTTACAGGGAGATTGCCAGGCCGCAGATAATGGGCTTCATTCCGGCTACATACACATGATTTTATGCGATACGAGTAAATAACGTGCTCGAGCTAAACAGGGAATTTTTCTTTTGGCTGATGACGAAGGAAATTATTTTATCCAAGGATAACATCTCGTCGGGGAAAATGAAAGATGGGATTTATTCTGGGTAACGCCAGTTGACTTTGTCAAATTATTAGGCAGGCCGCATAACTTCTGTTAAATGCCTTATGTTCGCATTTGTTTTCTCTCTAGTAGTTGGCACATGGAGATTTCTGGAAAACTCATGAGTATTTTTCTCATTAGCTGTATATCCCTCTCTGGACAGAGAGGAAAATTAAGCACGGCTTTTTGTTAAATCAACAGCATTTATCTCCTAATTCATTATTCCTCTGATAGTAATCCTTAAAAAAATAAATAAATAAATAAAAAGGACCCTTTATCACAAAGCAAGGCAAGTTCTAGTAACTGATGGAAGAAATTTTCACACTGTGGCCTGTTTTCAATGTAGCACAGGAATCCAAGGTTTCTCATCCCTTGTGTTTCCTTGCGCCAGTCTGCCTCCACCTCATTTCTCCAGAAATCACAGGCACCCACCATACACGTTCTCTCTCTCTCTCTCTTTCTGTAACAAATGAATGCTTCGAACTTGTTCACTCATTGTGTTCGCTGATTCAGATCTACAGTACAGGAAGTCGTGGAATGAAATCAAAGAAACATATTTAAATTACTTGTTTGGTATTGTATGAGAAAAAATTGTTACTAAATAATAAATATGATATATTCGTGTTATCAGAGTCAAACCTTCAGAGTAAATATTACTACTTACTTATCCATTAGTACAAGCCCAAAGGTGAAGAGATATTTTTCGACAGAAATGCACTGAAGGCAACTTCTTTGCTCGTGAATGTGACGCTGCCACATGCACGGGTTGGCTGGACGAGGGTGGCTAACAACTTCTGGCCGCAAGAGTACGTGTGGCAAGCTCACTTTATTCTCCGGCTCTTACAGCTTTTCCAGAGTGACACTGTGCATTGTGGTAAGTGGGATGAGAGAGAGAAAAGAAATTCCAAAGTTTATTTACACATTACTTGCTGCGACAGATCACCTTAGCTTTTTTTTTAGTACATTTTCTGTGGAGTGCAAAGGTATATGAGAGGACGGGGTGTGTGAGCTGGGAGCAGGGCAGCGAAATGACAGGGGACAGGGCGACATAGAGGCGATATGTTTGTGGCCACCCGTTACGGGATTGGGGCGTCTGGCAATTGATAGATAAACTTTAGTTATCCCTTAAGTCTTCTTTTCTTACATCCATAGTTTCCTTAATTTCTGAAGCATTTATTCAACTAATTTCTAACTTCAGAACCGACTTATCGCAAATGCTGTGTATTAATTATCTGTCATCGTAATACTTATTTGTACTTGTCTTGCGAAGTCACTTTCACTGTCGCCTGAGCTCTTCTTATAACTGTAGTTTTCCATATATTCTAATTTCAAAGGTAGAAAAGTCACTTACTCGGCTAAGTCATTATTGCGCTACAGGAACTGCACAAAATTATTACAAGTTCATTATCACAACAGAAGCAGTTTCAACATATATTGCACTGTATTACTATAACACATTTCCTCTTGTATTGCAGGGCCATTTTTCCGATCATATGACCTCGTTTTCTTATACCCATACCTTCCCTTATATCCTAAATTCTTATGTAGAAAATTCACTCACTATTTACACTGTTTACACCTTCCCACATACCAGTGCCTAGTACCTCACCTCAATTTGGTAATTAAAGATGCATTCAACACAGTGTCACCTTCCACTCATAACACTGTTAAGGCGTTTTCCTCCATATTGCTGCCGTCGCTGACTATTCATGCAGGCGCTTTCAAGGCCTGTGCTTGACTAATTCACAGCCATTGTCCTGTCAGTAGAGTTGTAGGTGGGGAAACAGATCATCCACTCACTCGATGTTATGCTACTCTCTCTCTCTCTCTCTCTCTCTCTCTCTCTCTCTCTAGGTTCCATTACAATGAGTGACAAACAAATGAGTGACAAACAAATTAACTTCCTTCATCCCAGGAAATCATAAATTACGCTGGGTGGTAACCATAGAGCCAAATGACGCCAAGTGGTCAAGCGAGCGAGGGCGTTACAACCAGCTGAAGCCTGTATGGGTCCATCTGAGTGGTGGCCGGAGTTGATTGCTCACATAATGCCACTCGGGGGCGCGAGGCTGGTGACTGATGCCTTAAATGTCGGGAAAGAGTAGTCTAGCCTCGGTCCTCTACGCTTTTGTTTATATGCGGTGTTACGGAACAGAGAAAGATAATGTACACATTAAGTGAGAATACTAAAAATCACTACTGTCCCGTGAAGTTCCAGGTTCAAAACAAAAGAGGTAAAATTACAAGTTAAAGTTTAATGCTCAAACTAACAACAAAACATTCAGGACTCATAAGGACAATGTAATGGCAAAAAACAGGTAAAATATATGGTTAACTGCAATAGCCTCTATTAACACGAAATTAGCAAGAGTAAATTTATCTAAGTCAGCCCTGATAAAATGAAAATACACTGGGTAATGCTCAGTTAATGCAAGATAAATTATTACAGATACAAAATATTATCAAAAATGACTGACAAAAAGAACCTTTACATAAATCACAAAAAAAACTCACTAGGCCTAAGAATTAACCCTATGCTACACAGCACAAGAAAAAATGCAACAACAGTTATACTCAAATTACACAGCTGCTAGATACTTGGAGACTTCCTGAGCACTCACAACAATAACTGTACAGGGGAGGACAGAGATGTGAACAAAATGAGGAGTAGATCTAAGTGGCAATGATGCAGAGACTGAGCCCATATATAGGGGCCGGCAGAGCTTGATACAACTTGTAAGAAGGACGCGCAAATGAAGCCATGGGGACAAAGAGTTGACAATCCCGCTATGAACAACAGAAAAGACGACTTACTCTACTATAACGGTAGAAGGGGGGGAATGAGGCAGAACACGCTCGTGATCAAACATGCAGCATACTGTGCGTTAAAATTACACAAAGGATGATGAAATCATAGGCTATGTAACACCTCCCCACAAAGAAAAAAGAAATTTACAAAGGAAATTTCTTATTACTCTAAAACAATCTGTCTAAAGTCTAGATAAGCAATCTGCAATAACATTTTCTTTCCCCTTGACATGTTGTATGTCTAATGAATACTCCTGAAGAAGTAGACTCCATCTTGTCAATCTCTGATTTTTATCTTTAAACTTACTAAGGAATTTCAGTGGGTTATAATCGGTATAAATGACTATGGGGTCAAAACCAGAACACAAATAAAATGAAAAATGCTGTAAACCCAAAATCAAGGCCAAAAGCTCTTTCTTAATAGTGGAGTAGTTCTTTTGAGGTGGAGTGAACTTCTTACTGTAATAAGATACAGGGTGTTCAATACCCTGATCATCCTCTTGCAGCAAAACAGCCCCAGCTCCTGTATCACTTGCATCAACAGCCATCTTAAAAGGCTTAGCAAAATTTGGAGTAGCGAGCACTGGCTGACTTAATAGAATAGCTTTAAGTTTGTTGAAAGAGGATTCACAGTTATCGGTCCAGACAAATTTAACTCCCTTTTTCAGTAGGTCTGTAAGTGGTGATACAAGAATTGAAAAGTTAAGAACAAATCTCCGGTAATAACCTACCATTCCCAAAAATCTTTGTAGCTCTTTCCTACTTTTAGGTCTGGGAAGATCACTTATAACCTGAACCTTAGCTCCTGGTGGTGCAACATGACCATCACCAATTACGTACCCAAGGTACTGAACTTTAACTTGACCAAACTCACACTTTGATAAATTAGCTACAAGATTAGCCTGAACCAAACGCTCAAGAAATTTACTGACATGGCATAGGTGATCTTTCCAGTTGTCACTGAAGATTAATACATAATCAATATAAACAACACACCCTGCCAAACCCTCTGTTACAACATTCATGAGCTTCTGAAATGTGGCTGGTGCATTCTTCATACCATACGGCATTACAGAACATGCAAAAGTCTTTCCTAGTGTTACAAAACATGAGATCTCCCTAGCACGTTCAGTCATAGGTACTTGCCAGTATCCCTTTAACAAATCAAACTTACTTATGTACCTAGCCTTTCCGATCTTGTCTATGCAATCTTCCACACGAGGGAGAAGGTAAGTGTCTGTTTTAGTTATCTGATGAACATGTCTGTAGTCAATGCAAAGCCGCTGTGACCCACCTGGCTTAGGGACTAGAGTGACAGGAGAACTCCACTCGCTCTGACAGGGCTCAATCATCTTGTGGTCCAACAGGTAGCCAAGCTCCTTCTCGATGAGAGGAACTTTCACTGGGTTCACACGGTAAGGAGGCAATTTAATTGGCTTTGCGTCTCCAACATCGACATCATGCATCAACACAGTGGTTCTACCTGGAGTGGCACGGAACACTTGCGGTTACTCCTGCAGTAATGCCGAAAACTCCTGCCTTTCCTTGGGAGGTAGATGAGAAAGCTTAGTCTGGAGATCATTCATGATATCAGGATTCTTCCCCAAACTATCACTCAGGCTCATGCTGCATGGGAGAGCTTCACTTGCAGACACGGGTGGAACAGCTACAGTGCAGACTGGATTATTTTCGTCCCGCCTGTCATATAACTTTAGCATGTTGATGTGACATAGTTGCTTGGTCTTTCTACGATCTGGTGTGGCGATGACATAGTTGACATCACTGAGTTTCTTCTCCACGAAATAAGGACCACTAAACTTGGCTTGAAGAGGTTGCCCATGTATTGGTAGCAGAATCAAAACCTGATCTCCTGGCTGAAAGTGGCGTAACCTGGACTTCTTATCATACCAAGTCTTCATCTTCTCCTGAGCAGCTCTTAAATTCTCTCTCGCCAGCTGTAAAGCAGTGGACAGCCGTTCTTTGAACTTCATCACATACTCCAGCAGGTTGACGTCATCTTCCTCCGACAGCCAGCATTCCTTGAGTAGCTTAAGGGGTCCTCTTACTTCATGGCCAAACAGTAGTTCAAAAGGTGAGAAGCCCAGTGATTCATTTGGAGATTCTCTTGCGGCAAACACAACGAATGGAAGACCTTTATCCCAGTCTTTCTGATGTTCCAAACAGTATTTCTTGAGCATCGATTTGAGTGTTTGATGATATCTCTCCAACGCTCCTTGGGTCTGGGGATGGTAAGCTGAAGACGTGATCTGGGTGATGCCCAGCTCTTTCAGAGACTGCTTGAAAACGTTTGACATGAAATTACTTCCCCGGTCTAACTGTACCTACTTGAGCAGACCAAACTTTGTGAAGAACCCTAGCATTTCCTTAACCACGTTCTTTGCTGAGATATTTCTAAGTGGAATGGCTTCAGGATATCGAGTAGCCATATCAATCAGGGTCAACACACAAGAAAATCCTGAAGAAGTCTTAGGAAGAGGGTCCACAATATCCACCAACACACGGGTGAAAGGTGCCTCAAAAGGAGGAATGGGAACTAGAGGTGCAACCTTTTCGGTCTGATTACACTTCCCCACAACTTGACAGGTGTGACAAGACTTACAATACCAGGAAACATCCCTGAAGATACCTGGCCAGTTGAAATGTTTCAAAATGCGTGCCACAGTCTTCCTCACTCCAAGGTGTCCTGCCAAACTGGAATCATGAGCCACTCTAATGATATCCTGCCTACAAACACGAGGGATGACAACTTGATGTACAACCTCCCATTCACAGTCGGCTGATGCTGTTGGGGGTCTCCACTTCCTCATAAGTACTCCTGACTTTATATAATAACAAGTAGAAGCACCAGCTGACTCTTCCTCACTGTAAGCAGAGTTAGCTAGACCTTTCAACTCAGGGCCAGCAACCTGCAACTCGACCAACTCTTGACGAGACAAATTATCAACACTATGGGGTACTGCCTCATCTGGTGAGTGGTCCAAATTAGCAAGAAAAGTGTCAGCTAGGATAACATCATCATCATCATTATCCTCTAAATCACCAGTAACTTTAGACTTAGCCCTAGTGACAGCACATGCAGGGAACACATCAGGGACATCACAATCCTGGATTGCAGCCACTGGCTCACTAGACAACTGAGGAGCTGGACACACTTGACTTCCACCAATATCATTTCCAAGTAAGAATGTTACACCTGACATTGGGGGTGTCTCAACCAACCCAACCATAACGGAACCATTAACAAAACCAGACTCTAAATTCACTCTGCACAGAGGGACAGAGAAGTAATTATTCCCTACACCTTGTAAGATTACAGTTTCATCAGATTAATTAACATTAGAGCCTAGAACACTGGTCAGTATAAGGGATTGGCAAGCACCTGTATCACGATATATTTTAACTGATTTCCTGTCATTACTGTCCAGAGGACTGACAAAACCATCAGACAGGAAATTAGCACATGAACTCTTGAGAGTGTCACCCAGGTTACTGCTCAAAAGAGGAGCTCCATCATGAGAATTTAAGTTACCCCTCAAAGCAGGTTCAGTTAACTCAATTAAAGAATTATGGGAACTCTCAATGGTGGACACTAGACCAATTGACTGAATATTTAAAGACTCCTTTTTGTTCACATCACGCTGTCTCCTGAAACATTTCTCCGTAGTATGACCAAGCTTACTACAATAAGTACATTTACTTTTCTGAAATCTAGAGGTGAAGCTGGTATTTACTTCCTGAGAAACATCATCTTTATTCTCCTTCCTGTTACCTGTACTCTGAGTAGAGGCAACGTACTTACTCTCAGCTTTCCCTTTTTCTTTAGAATATCTTTTGTGAGTGAGAACATATTCATCAGCTAAAACTGCAGCATCAGACAAATTATCTATTCTTTTCTCATCAAGATATAGGCTTACATCTTTATAAATACACCTTTTGAAGTCCTCCAGCAAAATCATCTGCTTAAATTGACCAAAATCAGAATCCACATTCTTAGAATTTAACCACTGCTCTAACAGATCTTCTTTGATTTTTGCATACTCAACCACGGATTGCTTATCTTGCTTGTAAGTTGTCCTAAATTTTACTCTATTGGCTTCAGGAACAAGCTCATAGGCCTTAAGAATCAAGCTCTTAACTACATCATAATTATCACATTGATCCTGAGGCAAAGATGCATAAGTTACTTGAGCTTTACCGGTGAGAACAGTTTGAAGGAGTACTGGCCAATACTTTTTTGGCCAATTAAAACCTGTAGCTACCCTCTCAAACAACTGAAAATACTTTGTTAAATCAGATTCATTAAAAGGAGGGACAAGTTTAACATTTTTAGCCACATCAAAATCATCAGAGCTAGATGATCCAGTTTCACATTGTTTCATGCGATACTCATGGTCTGCCTGAATCCTGGCAAGTTCAACTTGTGCCTTTATCTGTGCCTCCTGAATCCGAGCCTGAGATTCAGCCTCCTTAGCATTTGCTTGAAATTCAGCCTCCTTAACACAAGCCTCCTTAGCCTGAGACTCAGCCTCCTTAGCACGTGCTTGAAATTCAGCTTCCTTCACACGAGCCTCCTGCAGGGCTAGCTGTAACTTAGCTAATTCAATCTGCGTTTGCTCATTTGGAGGAGTTACATTAAACAAGCTTTTATTAATCATGCCAACAATTTGATCTTTAGAATGATGAGAGTGAACTGCAATTCCCAATTGTTGAGCAACAAGCTTAAGTTTATTCTTTGTTCTGTTTTCTACATCACACACTGTTTGCACATTTGACAAAAAATCTTTGGCTTCATCAAATGTAGTAATAGTAGACATCATGAATAAGTAACAGTCACAAAATATCAAGCAATATCCTTATGATAATATCCTGAATATCCTGATGAGAGGTCGCCAAATTTATGTTACGGAACAGAGAAAGATAATGTACACATTAAGTGAGAATACTAAAAATCACTACTGTCCCGTAAAGTTCCAGGTTCAAAACAAAAGAGTTAGGTAAAATTACAAGTTAAAGTTTAATGCTCAAACTATCAACAAAACATTAAGGACAATGTAATGGCAAAAAACAGGTAAAATATATGGTTAACTGCAATAGCCTCTATTAACACGAAATTAGCAAGAGTAAATTTATCTAAGTCAGCCCTGATAAAATGAAAATACACTGGGTAATGCTCAGTTAATGCAAGATGAATTATTACAGATACAAAATATTATCAAAAATGACTGACAAAAAGAACCTTTACATAAATCACAAAAAAAACTCACCAGGCCTAAGAATTAACCCTATGCTACACAGCACAAGAAAAAATGCAACAGCAGTTATACTCAAATTACACAGCTGCTAGATGGTTGGAGACTTCCTGAGCACTCACAACAATAACTGTACAGGGGAGGACAGAGATGTGAACAAAATGAGGAGTAGATCTAAGTGGCAATGATGCAGAGACTGAGCTCATTATATAGGGGCCGGCAGAGCTTGATACAACTTGTAAGAAGGACGCGCAAATGAAGCCATGGGGACAAAGAGTTGACAATCCCGCTCTGAACAACAGAAAAGACGACTTACTCTACTATAACGGTAGAAGGGGGGGACTGAGGTAGAACACGCTCGTGATCAAACATGCAGCATACTGTGCGTTAAAATTACGCAAAGGATGATGAAATCATAGGCTATGTAACAACGGCAACGTGGGATTAATGATGACGATTAATCCTATCATTCTCCACGGTAATATTCTGTCATAAAAGACTGTAAATATTAAGTTCTCTGTAGAATACACTAACTTTTCCAAGTTCTCTAAATAAAATGATGCACATCTAGTATACTCTTTTCCAACATGTACACCAAATTCTTTATTTTACGAGTAACACAAAGCGTAAACCGTGGTGTGGCGGGAAAGCTGCAATCACGGGTACTTTTACGAGTGCCGTAATTCAGATCCGAACAAAGTTTTACAGGTTATTCAGGGATAATGGTGGGTGGATGGCTGATATTTCTCTCTGTGAACCCGGGCTTTGCTACAGTACCATTACTGTTCACTTTAGTCGTCCTTGTTATGTAGTAAACAATAGTGAGCCATTACATTTGTCGGGGTGATGTGGAAGTCTGATCATCCACCCTCATGTGTAGTAGGACTGTTTAATTATAAGCAATATAATCGTAAATATGGTATCAGATTATTAGTAGTTCGGTTGATACACACACACACACACACCCACACACACACACACACTATCTGTCTGTCTATCTATCTATCTCCGGTATCTATTTCTATATCGTCTGGTGTTTGTCACAATATAATGCTCAAGTGGACCGGTATGGGAGACAGGGTTCCTGAACTTAACTGCAGTATTAGAAGCCAGCCCCCCAGTCCTCATCCTGCCTCGCTAACCTCATCCTGCCTCACCTTCCCCATTCTGTTTCACCACTCCCCGCCTGCCTCATCACCCCTACCCTACTTTGCCACCTCCCAGCCTGTCTCCCCTGTACCCACCCTGCCCCATTCACTCCCAGGCTGCTTCCTCACGTACCAGCATGCCTCCTTACCTCCCAGCTTGTCTCCCTACCTCTCAGCTTGCCTTCCCATCATCAGCCTCTCTCCCCATCCCAAGCTAACCTCCTCGTCTCCATGCCTACCTCCCCAGCTCCCTCCCTGCCTTGCCACCCTAAGCGTGCCTCTCCATCCGCGCCAGCATCCCCACCTGTATTATCGTACTTTGCCACGTCTCAGACTGCATGCCCCCCCCCCCCAGCCTACCTTCCCACCTGCAAACCTGCCTTCTCACACCCAGCCTGCCTCCCCAACCCTTTGTCTGCTTTCTCACTCTCCTCACCCCCTTCCCTGCCTCCTCAACCTTTTGTCTGCTTTCTCACTCTCCTCACCCCCTTCCCTGCCTCCTCAACCTTTTGTCTGTTTTCTCACACTCCTCACCTCCTTCCCTGCCTCCCCACCCCTAGCCTGTCTCCCCAGCTCCTTGTCTGCTTCCTCACTCCCTTCCCTGTTTTCTCACCCTCTTCTCTGCCTTCCCACCCCTTTTATTAGCTTGTTCCTCTCCATTTATTAGCATGTTCCTACCTTCCAGTCTGCCCACCTATTGCAAAGTCTACTTCCTTCATCCTCACCTGTTTTCCTTCCTCCCGGTCAGTTTCTGTACCATACCTCTCAGACCTTCCGCCTTGCAGTCATTCTCTGTACCTCCTAATCTTCCATACCAACATTTCCCTGGCAGGCCATGTACCGTCCAGACCGCCTGCCTGCCCATTCCCTCACAGCTGTTTATCCTGCCAATTGCCTTGCTGCTCCCACCCTGGAATAATACCAACACTAATGTTATTGTGAAGCGGCCCGTTTACATGGCAAGGTTATGGTGGTACGGCATTGCTATTAAAATGAGAATGCAGAGATGTAGGTGGGGAATTAATCCCTTTAGTACTTTGATGTAGTGTCATTTTATTAGGCAAGGAAGAAGAAACCAAAGGCTAGAAGTCAGCAAGGTCATTCTTTCCAAGAAAAAATAAAAGCAAAGTAACAGAGAGTCAAATTCAAGATACATTCATTTCGAGATGCCTGGACACTGCGTTTAATAAGCCCAGAATCCTCCAGCACAACCGCTTAGTTTTTGCAGCAATTTGTGTGTGTGTGTGTGTGTGTGTGTGTGTGTGTGTGTGTGTGTGTGTGTGTGTGTGTGTGTGGTTCACTTTCAGCAACAGCCAGTCTCTATGCCTATTAAGTAGACTCTCTCTCTCTCTCTCTCTCTCTCTCTCTCTCACACACACACACACACACACACACACACACACACACACACACACACACACACACACACACACACACACATGCAAAAGCTAGCGCGATTGAGTTGAGAGTTATTCGAGCCTAAGCATCACTTCCAATGCAAATCTGTTTTAGGCTGGTTTGAGTCTAGGAATTTAGTGTGTGTGTGTGTGTGTGTGTGTGTGTGTGTGAGTCATTTTGAGTTAGAGAGCCAGACAGAATGCTAGGGAAATTGAAAGAGAAGTACACACACACACACACACACACACACACACACACACACACACACACACACACACACACACACACACACACACACACACACACGAGGAAACAACGTTCTTTCAACGGAGAGTCGGGGAAGGTAAACAAGGCGACAGAATTCAATGGACGAAACTAGATTCTGACTTCAAACTGAGGCAAACTCATCCCGAGAGAGAGAGAGAGAGAGAGAGAGAGAGAGAGAGAGAGAGAGAGAATGTTTTCTTAATTATATGTATTTGCTTGCCTTTAGACCTACATAATATCTTGTTCCATAAGCACACGACCATATTATAAAGTGATTTTCTGAATCGTGAAGCAGAGATTATGACACCAAGAAATCGTCGTGAAGGTCAAAATATTCGATTTTTTTTTTTTCCGCCTCTGGTGGCCATCAGTACCATCTGCCATATTTTTATTTATGACTTTGGGAAATTTGGAATATGGTTACACTGGGATTTTAGTATTATTTACTTTAAGGTATTATGCACATCATTCGGACTAATAGAACATGTTAACAAACGGGGTTCTAGGACGTAAACGCGAGGCACTATATTCCCTAGGTAGAGCTAAGCAGCTGCGGCGTCCACTCAAGAGCCAAACCTCCTCACATTTCACTATACCTCGCCGTGGGAAAGGACCTCCGTCTCACCATGGCGAGGAGCTGTCTATCACACTGGGAGGTTTGTGTCCTGCACATATTTTACTGTAACTGTAGGGCGGTCCCATAGCAGCATATACTTAGCCTACCTGTTTTCGATGGGTCTACACCATCAAACAGACTAGGGTTAGGCAACAGCAGCAACATAGTTCCGTAACAATACAACTCGTATGCCAAGCACACTGCTAGGAATTATACCAGTCTGTTGGCGAAATGTAGCAACAACAAGCAGAACACAGAGTCTCTGAGCCACTCCACGTGCCCCAGCTGTGCATTATAATAGACAATGGCTGTACTACACTCTACAAGGCAACACTGGGTATTCCAGCTGGTGCATTGTAAAGGGGAAGCCTATTACTGCACTACAGGACGTGGCCGGTGTGTTACAATCTATTATAGCTTTTCCCAACCTTTAGCTCAATGTTTCCTATTTCAGTGTAATTCACCACTGAGACTTCATAAAAAAATCTCATTCACGCACAAGTAAACTCCTTTATTTTTTGGTCGTACTTGTTTTACCTTTTCTTATGTATGAACTTATATAATTTACCTTGTCACATGAACAAGTAAATAAATCAGACATAACAAGAGTTTATTTTTTGAAGTGTTTTAAGTGTTAAGTTTACTTAAAAATTTGATAATCCTAAAAATACAGACAGGAAATTAGAAGTGACAAAGTATATTTAATACAATTTATATATATATATATATATATATATATATATATATATATATATATATATATAAAACCTTTTTAACTTGCATAAACAACATTCTTAGGACTTAGGTTTATAGAAACAGTGTTTTGTTAGTGTGTATGAATCCCACAGGACAAAAACGATAAACAGAAGACTTTTACAATAACAATTTTTTTTTTTTTTTTTTTTTTAAATAACAGAACGGAGGAAGGAAAAACAAATGGAGAAAAAAAAAATAATCCATACACCAGATTACTGGTGTCCTCTGTTCATAAAATATCTGTAACAGTTAGACTTGAAGAGCTGTAGGTTGAAATTTGGAGGAAAACAACTCTGGGGAAGCGAGTTCCAGAGAGATGCAGTTCGGGGAATGAAAGAATTCTGATAGGCAGAAGTTCTGCAATATGGTTGAGTGACATTCCAGTCACGAGCGCCACCAGATGCCCGCGCAGCACGAGGGAAGGCATGGAGAGGTGGCACCATGGACGCAACTTCGTCTGAGCATTTGCCAAAAAAATATCTGTAAAATAATGCAAGGGAGGCAACATTCCTTCTTACTTGCAGGGGAGGTAGTTTATATGTAATGGCAGGGTTGTTAATGATTCTAACAGCTTTATTCTGAATTTTGTCTAGTTGCCTATCATCAGTGACTTGGATTTCCTGCGCTCCTGTGACAGGCTTCTAAAATTGAGGTTCAGTTTCCTTCTAAAAAGCAATCCGCATTATCGATTCAGTATACTGAGGTTTCTAGCTCCACTGTCAGTACAAAGCAACAGGAACTTACTAACCGTTTGTATGGTAATGCCTTTTATTTTTAACGGACGGGGAAAAAAAGTCTGACTAAATTAAGCATTCACCCTTCATGTTTATTCACCCTTCATTCACTCCTCTAGTTTCAGTTACCACTAAAATAATTTCATTCACAAGTTTAAGCACTGCCGTAGCTCAAGGAAACCCTGTGTCCGCGGAACCTGATTATGGAACTCACAAGCGTTGGGTAGAACATCTGAGTAGGTTTGGAGTCTCTATCACACTGAAAATAACGAAAATATATGACTGCAAGGTTAAAACATTATATGGCTGGGGTTATATATATATATATATATATATGTGTGTGTGTGTGTGTGTGTGTGTGTGTGTGTGTGTGTGATGGGGGGAGGGGAGACACAGGAGAAAGAAGTATATATTTTAGCACTGCAAACGTGAAATTGAAAGAATCATTTATTTACATGAGGCAGTCACTGACCAGTTGATAGAATTGGGCCACGTGACTGAGAGCACTTGTTTGTTATAATCCAGCTGAACGTTGACTGATACAAATGAATACTCTCTCTCTCTCTCTCTCTCTCTTTCTCTCTCTCTCTCTCTCTCTCTCCCTGATCATGCTTCATTGCTCGTATTGTGAATAAATTATATTCGTCTTGAAATGTGTCCATCCATCCATCCATCATCAAATCCTGTGTCGCCCCATGGAGAAGCAGAGGAACCCGGGGCTAGGCAAGGTGGTCCTGACATTTAAGATGAGAGTGACCAGCCTCACTCATCCCTGAGTGGCATTACATGAACAATAAACCCCAACCATCCCATGGACCTAAACCTACACAGGCATGTGTCACGTTTTAAAAATTGTGTTTAAGAAGGAGTTAGTGATAAATGAAACTCGAAATATTTTAATTACTAAGGATTATTAGTGTTTCTTGTCTCAGTCTACAGTTTGTTTATAGTAGCCTAGGAAAAGGAAAGAAAGGGAGCTAATGTTGGTACAGTAGGTAGGCTATGTCGGGTGCACTGACCACATATCGACATAATACTCAAGTTACATGAGTATAAAGAATTGGTACAAAGTTGGGATGATGCTTTTGTGGTTAAATTCGATCTCTTTGACAATAAATCAAATTCATTTTTCCCCTCAGCACTGACTTAATATTATTTATCTATTTTTTAATTCGTCTTCTAAATGCCTTACTTTCGAGGTGAATATTTTTAGAGCTAACTCTCTCATCACCACTATTCAAAATTTTGCATTTCACATTATTTTCATCTATAACCCTGTGCCACACTTAATTTCTTTCTTTCATCGTCTTCATCCATCACGACCCTCGACATTGTTGCAGGGTTCTCAGTATCATTCTTTTTTTTTTTTTTTTAGCCCATTTCCTCTACTAATGTATCTTCTGCCACATCTTCGTTCATTGTTTTCTATTGTGTGCTTTGCCTCATACTTCTTCCCATCCTTCCTTCCTCACGTTTTTCGTATTCTCCACTTAAGTTTTCCCACTCTTCTCTTTCATCTCCTCCCTCGGTACTCAGTTTCTTTCCTTCCGGCCATCGTGATTCAGTCTAATTTCCTGTGCGAAATCGTCCCACTGGTTTTCTTTTCTTTTCCATCTGCTTTTCGAGTTCGAGAGAGAGAATACTACCCACCCACAAACAGACGGAGCTACACACGGTGAGTTTTATGCACTCCAATACCGTAGTTCTGACCAACCGCATAGCTGGCGCCGCCTATCATCCACCCACTTAATATAATGCAAGCTTTAAGTGACTGCAGTAACAAGCCAAATGGTGTCCTGTAATTCAGGGAACCATTTGCTACGTTAGGTGAATTTGAGAGGGGCATGTGTGGCTACATGGAGAGACATGAGCAAATGAGGAAGTGAAGATGCGTTTGATGATGATGTGGATGATGTTGAGATGTCGATCATGTGGAGAGAATGAGAGAAAGACTAGGAAAATGCGTGTGAGTCAGGTGGAGAGGAGAAAGGGAAGGGGAAGGCCGAGATGGAGGGGTGAGGTGGAGAGCAGCGTGAGTGGGAGTGTTGAGGTATTGAAAGAGCAGCTTGATGGTGGGGCAGAGAATGATTTGGAGGTTTGTTGCCACTCCCCCCCCCCCCCAGGATTTATAAACAGAGAGACGAAGAGAGATTGACTGATTGAATGATAGGTGAATTGATAGATAGATTGGTTGATTGAGTAATTGATAAAGGGCAATTAATAGATGGATAGATGGATAGATTGACTGACAGATAGATGGATAAAAAGATAAATAGATAAATAAGTATACTAAGTTGTGAGCTAACCATATAAGCAAAAATACGCCTGTCGGTCTAGTGTGATAAGGCGCTTCAGCCGGATGGTGTTCGTAAGTATTTCCATGCAAGGGGTGGCTTGGGAATACTGTACACATAATGGCACAAAGTGAGGCAGGATAAGAGCGAGGTGGTGAGAAGTGAGCTGCACCAAGTACCAAAAAGAGTATCTGCTTTAGGCATAACCAGACCTACATTACCATGGGTACCCTGTGGCTTAGTGTTGGGAGTAAGTGTTTGTATGTTGGAAGTGCTGGACAGGCAAGTAGTTGACTGGAACGAGAGGAGGAGAAATATTAAGTTGGTAGACGAGTGAGGGGGTGTGAAAATGAGGACTACTTGTATGCTACCTTGTGTGTAAATTGGATGCTGCATATAAAGTTTATCACACAAGGATGATAATGTCTGTCACGCAGTCAGAGATACGAACATGAAACCATATGCTGATAAACCAGTCGGTCAAAGGTCACAATGTTTGACTGCCTTGTAACATTAAACTACGACCGACTGCTCTCAATACCGAATTACTTCATTCTTGCCTGATCCTTAACTCGTCCACCAAGTTTGACCTAAATAAAATCAGCGCTGTTACGACCCTGACATTTGACTTTTTTCCTGTAATCATGGCCTTTGATTGTTCTCTAGGTCGATTCCCTTAGTTTTTGGTGAAAGTGATTAAGAATTCCTAGGTTAACCTTTCCATGTGACCTTGAACTTTAACCTCTTGTTTTCACGAATAATTAATGAACCTCTTGGCTAATCCTCGGTAATTCCTGGGATCTTGAATCAAATCAGGTGAAAATTGTCTAAGTCATTTTGTTCATACACTGACGACCTTGACCTCTGACTGACTGCTCTTATAATTGATTCACTTTATTCTTGCCTTACCCTCAGCTCTTCCACCAGGTTTTGTCTCAGTCGGATAAGAGCAGTTAAATCTGACGGGGATAGATCAGTTTTGATCAGCCCTATAATTTAAAACTTTGACACTGTGTTATAAAAATAAAAACAAATTCCTTCGACAATCCTTAATCATTTCACTGGGTTTAGTTAGAACTGGATCACACACACACACACACACACACACACACACACACGCACACCTAACATCTGCTGTCTTAGCGAGCGCCAGCATAAAATAAAACCAGGAGATCATTATCCCCATTCAGCTGAGGTAATTATTCCTGTCTCACTCCCTTCACACACCCAGTATCACAGTATCGTTCACTTCTTCTCTTCATGTCCGTTTCCCAGCAAACGACCCTGTCATAACTTATATCAGCAGAAACCTTGCAATCAGACTTGACAGTGCCTCTCTCTCTCTCTCTCTCTCTCTCTCTCTCTCTCTCTCTCTCTCTCTCTCTCTCTCTCTCTCACACACACACACACACATACACACACACACACACACACACACACACACACACACACACACACACACACACACACACACAAACCATACAACTTCCCTTCTCCACCAACATATCCTTTCCTTGTCATGCAGAATTTAATAACACACTAATTATAAACACATCTCTCTTACAACCCCCCATCCCCCTTTGTCTCCTCCATAGCCTTCCGAACCAGACACTCCCCATCATCACATACCCTTGTTAATGATACGCATACACTGCATCACATATACACACAATCACACATACACATAATCACCAGTTTACTGATAAACACTAAACACATACACACCCCACACCACAACGTCCCCAGTCTTCACGTCCCCCTATCCCCCGACCTGCCCTCGCCAAGCACTCGGCCTCAGACATTAAGCTGCTCAGCATGCGAGAATTATGGCCCATCTCGGGAGTATTATCACTCATAAATTCCCACGCCGTGTACGGGAGCGCTATTTCGTGTTAGTAATATTTCCTTGTATAACTATCCTCATTATCCACCGATATTACATGTAATAACACACTTCGGGAATATATTCACTGGAGTACTATGATCCTGTATGTCCTTTGGAATTTGTGATAGGTGTAAAACGTTGTGATGTACGAGCGTCAGTTGACCCGAGGTAATAATATATTCAGCCCAGCGAGATGAGCCTTTCATGTTCTCTCACACTTCTGCATACTGTGAACGTTTATCTTCCCACTCATAAACTCAACCACACCGACGGAAAAAAAAAAAAAAAAAAGTCCACGCACACCCATCACGCTAAACTCCAAATGTTTCTACACCGGTACCCATGAGTAAAGTGTTGGGTGCGTTAGGTCAATTTCCCAGTGTGGGAAAGTGGTGGTCCACGTCTCTGCGAATCAGTCGCCTTCCAGGACCCTTGAAATGTAATTCGACTGTGTGTAACAGAGCTGCTTGTCCATGTCGGGAGAGTTTAGGACCGCCATCACAAATCATACGTACACACACCTCGCCTTTCAAGAGTTTCAGTAGGAGTTGTGCTGTCTAACCTACGCAAACCACATACAACCTTTTATAATCCCATATTCATTGCCGTTACTCTTGATTATATACGGCCCTGCAAAGTTCAGTACCTATACATTACTGTGGAAACTAATACGCTGATTTTCAGCCCTTTAGCAGGCTGTATACTTAGTCACCTGTTCATACTAAGGACTTCTTTACATCAGCTGCTTAAGTACGTAAAATATGAACACTCCAATTCCTCTTACATGTTTACCTCTCTTTTGTATACGGACCAAGGTAATTATAACCGGAGGACGCCTTGTTAATATTATCGTGGCTAATATCACATGATTTCATTTAACTTACCATAGACCCCCTCCCCCACCCCCAGGCCTGTGAGTCAGCATTATAATCACGACTCAGACATTAAAAAAATAATAAAAAATGAACGAATCTAAAAACATCACACTTACAATTACCAGGCAAGAAAGAATTATTTGTATACATGCCGTAACATTTTAAATATTACTCCCTTCCCATCAGCTTCACTTCCATCTCTGTAACCAGCTCTCACCGCTATAGTATCCTCAGCCTTTACACGGAACAGCCAAAGGGATATTACAAACCTCTGCCTCACTCCAACACCGACTCACACGTTTATCTACTCTAAAACTTGCAGAAAAAAAAAATTCTGTATAGCATTCAGAAATATATCCTCCACAGTCCACACCATACATACATAACATCGTCCATACTTCCCTCCCTTCTCTGTGCCACGTGTGTTTTGTAATTCATTTAAATCCCCAGATGTCATAAATGCCTTGTAGTCATTCTCGCACGCTTTTCTCTGTGGCCTACCATAACTATTTGAGGCAAGCATCCTCTGCACTTATTAAAATCGCCATACTCATCTTTCACCAAACATTCTGATATATTCTCTACCTTCTCAGTGCTTCTTCTTTCGTATACCCATCCTTTGAGACTCACCGCATATGATACAATAATTTTTACACTCACCTTGATCACCTATACTTTATTACACAGGAACAGTCATTCCCCTGTACCAGTCCATGGGTACAACTCTACGCATCCTTGTTTTCTGGCACAGCTCCAAGAATATTTCATTCCTCTTTTTCCACAACATCTCCCAACATGTCTCTCCAGCACCTGATGCCTTCCGTCTCTTCAGCTTCGTCATGGCATTATTTACTTGTCATGTACTCCAACACTACATCCATCTCTGCACACCATCACAGCCAAAAATGTTAGCCACATATCTACGAGTATTCTCGGTATTCCCATTCATTAGCTCCTGAGATATTCCTTCCATTTAGTTGTCGTCAGTGTATAGACAGATGGATAGGTAGGCAGGTAGGTAGGTACTGTAGGTAGATAGGTAGGCAGAGACAGACAGACAGACCAGACAGATCAGACAGACAGAGAGACATATAAGGCAGAGAAAGAGAGAACGTTTGTGTGTCTGTATGTTTTCTATGGGAATCGAGGGTGGAGAGAGAGAGAGAGAGAGAGAGAGAGAGAGAGAGAAATAATAGATAAATAGATAGATAGATAGATAGACAGATAGATATAATAGACAAATAGGTACCGTAGGTAGATAGATATAGATATAGATAGATAGATGGGTAGATAGAGACATATATGTACAGTATATATATTTGTCTATATATAAGTTATGTATGAGAAAGTTTGTTTGTGTCTGTGTGTGTCTGTCGTTCATAGAAATCGAGGGGGTGCTTATAGAACCCCTCAGACGTTCTAACAGGTGTAGGTTTTACAGTGAATTTATAAGTGTACATTACAGCTGGTAAAGTGGCACCGCTGATGGCCAGTGGTAGACCTAGCTAGAAATAATCAAGTCAATGTGGTGGAAACATAGTACCGTAGCCAGTTACCGTTGAGTATTTTTATTTCATTAACCTTTTCATTATTAGCTACAACGGGTCAGATGGGTGGACGTATTGGTGGGCGGGTGGGTGGGCAGGTGGGGTAGGTGGGCATGGTTGGTGTGTGGGTGGGTGGTGGGAACATAGGTCCATGGCAGGAATAGTTCCATGGGGAATGAATCCCTGGGGAAGTGGACTCAAGGAGAAACATGCTTCACTGGGTAAAATGGAACCCTGGGGGGTTTGTCTCTCACAGGGGAATGGTCATTTAGGGTCCCAAGTAATGCCTTTATGCAAGATCATAGGATTGTACCCAGGCAACGCCGGGTACCCCAAGTATTCCATTATAATTTATTGCCTTCTTTCCATCATAATTTATATATTTTAAACCCTTTTCCTGGTTTCTATTCTTTTTTCAGAATATTGTAATTTACTGTTATTATGTGAATGGCACTCATAAACATAAATGTGTAGCAGCGGTGATATAGTTTCACGGCTAAATCATTTTACACTGAATCTGACCTCGCTTGATGTCGATGCTGGTGGATAATTGAATGTCAAATAGAATTCAGAGGGAAAATGAGTTTTATGAACAACTGGTAATAACTAGGGACGTGTGTCAGGTGGAGCAGCTAGTATTACCAGCTGAGTTCAATGGAGTTAATTACTGCAGGTGAAAGGCATGTTGAAGGAAAGACCGAAAGAAAGAATGAAAATTTGGTAATCACCCAATATACCTGTTAGACTAGAAATTGAACTGCGCAGTTGACCCTCGTGTGGTGTGGTGCGATGAGGAGCGGTCCCTTCTCCCCTTAGAGGCTAAGATACGAGTAAATGTGTGTGTGTGTGTGTGTGTGTGTGTGTGTGTGTGTGTGTGTGTGTGTGGGTGAGTGTTTTGTTGAGTGTGTCATCCTGTCTTGGCTATTCTCCGTTAGAGAAGAAACAGCCTAGGTATGTAGATAGATAGATAGATAGATAGATAGATAAAAAAAAATGACATCCTGGAATATGAGACGAATAAGCATGCATGACAACAAGACTGTAAGGGAGAGGTGACTGGGAGAAAAGGAAGCCAATAAGCTGACAGCAAGATGGAAGTATGAAGGGGGTGAAGATTTCAGGCAAGAAAATGAGGACGTGGTTGCTGAGTAAAGACGAATTTATTGAAGGCTCATTGTAAAGCTTAATCATCGCAGGATACAGTGTCGACGAACAGTGATGGATTAAATTAACTGAGGAGTATGAATGACTTACAGGATAAACTACATTGCCAAAATGGGAACATCAAGAAAAAATCAAGGTTAGTGAATGGAACTGAAGCAAAATTGAAGATATAATTCTTCGGTGAGATGTGAAGTTTGGAGGGTATGCGTTGTAATATGACAGAAAGATAGAGATAGATAGATAGATAGATAGATAGACAGATAGATAGATAGATAGAGAGAGAGAGAGAGAGAGAGAGAGAGAGAGAGAGAGAGAGAGAGAGAGAGAGAGAGAGAGAGAGAGAGAATGTGAAGTTTGGAGGGTATGCTTTTTAATATGACAGAAAGATAGAGATAGATAGATAGATAGATAGATAGAGAGAAAGAGAGAGAGAGAGAGAGAGAGAGAGAGAGAGAGAGAGAGAGAGAGAGAATAAATGGTAATAGGCACAGAAGTGTTTGGTGAAAAGGGAAAAAGTTGTTGCCTTGCTAATAACATTGTAATATTGATCATGAAACCAGGATGAACACTAATGACACATTTGAACAACATAATAACAAGAGACATATGTAGCAAGAACATTATTTTAACACTGGAGAAGTAACTGACATGATAAAAAACTAAAAATTATGATACCCCCTACACACATGCCAAATTTGTCAAGGAGGTGCAAGTATAAGCTCTGAAATATGAATTTGCACCCCACACCAAAGGATGAAAAGGTGTTGTATCCCTTCCGTTTCTTTCATCTTTCTTCCAAGAGCCTTTACAACATAACGCTATTCCTTTACTTCATCACCACTCGCTTCGAATTTGGCACAATTGTTCCTTGCGAGAATAGTCCTAGATACGTTCTCTTTATTATTTTCAAGGCCTTTTAAAGTGATTTATGGACTCAAGGGTCAAACCATGTAATGAAGCAAAATTTGAGGTCGTTTGTTTTTGTATGGTCATTACCCATCATCGCAGTTTGTGCCCCAGGAAGTGATGACAGGGTTGCAGAATGCCTTGGTCACTCTGTCTCTGCATCAGCATTGTCGCTGATCGAAAACTGAATAATCTACCGTCACTTCTTGGGGCGACTTTACTATAGCTGCTGTGTGGAGACCATCTTGCATTCCCAATGAATTGTTGGCAGTCTTGATGTTATATGCTTCTATTTTTTCCGCTCACTCATTACTCTCATAATTTTTAGTTGGCTTTGCTGTTATTTACACTACTGTTATAATACAATTATTATTATTATTATTATTAATAGTGATAATAATAAAAATATTAGCAGCAGCTGCAGCAGCAGTAGTAGTAGTAGTAGTATCATCTTCATAATTAGTACTACGTCGCCCGGACGGAGTCCGACGAGGTATTGTTTTTGGTCGAGATTGTTGGTTTGTTTCTTTCTTTGTTTCCTTGTTTGTTAGCAACATTACGGGAAAAATGGCTGAAGACAATAACTGTACATAAACTTTCAGGATATGTGGGCACTGGTCCCCAAAGAAAGTTTATTAAATTTTGGAGGTAATCGAGTGACCCTGAAAGATCAAAATCAAGGTCACGGATTTTCAGAGGGCAATAACTTGAAATCGGTTGAAGATATATTTACTTTTATGAACATACAGGAACTAGTAACGTGACCTTGAAAAGTCGAACTCAGGGTCACGGATATTCAGGAGACTATAACTCGCAAGTCGTTGAAGATAGAGATATTTACTATTACCAAGATATAGGAAGTCTTATGTGGGCTTTCGTTTGGCACCATGACCTTTAGTGACCTTGAAAGGTCAAACGCAAGATCACGGATTTTCGGAGTGCGTAACTTGAAAACATGGTAGAAACGAGTCAGTATTTAAGAGCAATTAAAATAACTGCTGTCGGGCAAGGTTTGTTGTGCCTGGCACCACTTGTCAGTAATATTACTTCTAATTAGTTGGGGGAGGGGAGTTGGAGAAACGGCAACTTGACAACGTCAGGCAGAATAACATGAAGGCGATTCGTCAGTGTCCACCCCATCCGGGATTAGCGTGTCTGGCTCTAGGCAGATTCAGATAAAGAAAGTATAACCAAGGTAACTGTCGTAGTATTAATGACAGGTGAAAGAGCAATTCGATAAGGTGTTTGATCCAGCACAGCCACAGCACTCTGCTCTCTCTCTCTCTCTCTCTCTCTCAACGTGTGTGTGTGTGTGTGTGTGTGTGTGCGTAATAAAATTTCACTGCCCGCACTGAGAATTTGTGCTTTAAAGGATGTTCGTCTTAAAACGTTTCACCTTTTTATAAATTTAAGCTTTAGAGAGTTAACAATAAACAAACCCAGGAATATCATTAAAAAAAAAAAAAAAAAAAAAGGAATGATAAGTGTCTCGTGGAAGTTAATCAGTTTTAGCTTTTAGTAAATAATATTATACGAGACTAGGAATGAGGCAGAAAGGGAGCCAATGGTTGAACAGTTGACATGCTGTGTGCACTGAGCAGAAATTACATAATACTCAAGGTACTCGAATACTGAGAAGTGGTCCAAGGTGGGGATGATGTTTCACTATGTAATTTTGAACCCTTTAACAATAAATTCAGTTCATCTTTTATTGTACTTCCTCTCAGCATTATTGAATTTAGCATGACATTTCTTTAGTTACTTTTTAATGCCTTAATGTCTTATCCAGGTTATAACGTTCGAGGTGCATATTTTTTAGAGCTGCCTTTACCTCTTTCACTACCAGTATTAAGAAATATACATTTCGCATTATTTTAATTCAAAAGCCCATTCCATACTTTATTTCGATTCCTCAGAGTACCAGGATGTACGTAATGTGTTCACTCTGTTATTCTTACACCCTCTTGTCGAGCAGTCTCGTTTCCTTTCTGCACATTAATCATTCTACTGTATGTCTCCTTGATACCTCTTCCCTCAGCATGTGAAACAGATTACGCATTTAATTTGACGACCTACATGTGAGGAGGAGCACTCTCAATTAATGTCCTTTAGTGTCGAGGAAACGTTTTTATTTCCATGTCCATGCAACAAACAAGCCTCCATGCAAACATTATTTTTTTACGTTCAAGAATGAGCTAAATAAAGGGTGACTCATATATAGCGCTTCTCTTCCACTTAACCTGGCGATTTCCTGTGCATTGCTTGGACGCCTCAGTCAGCCTTATCAGTGTCTACCCCACATCACTTATTTATTTCTACTTCCACTGCCATGTCCCTGCCCACATCAGCAGACTAAGCCAACCCTGCAACACGTAACATACCGACAGCTACGTTACTTGTGGAGCGCTACTTACGGATCACCTTGTATATGTTTTTTTTTTTTTTTTTCTTTCCAGCTTATCAGCCCACACATAATTTAATGGAATGAAATTTGCGAGTTAGTGAGTAATTCCAGATGCCGATTTCATTAGCTGGGAAAATGATATATTTCACGGTGGGTAAACAAGGCCACAAATATGTAACAGATCAACAGACACTCATGATCACGTAATCCAGTATTGTTGCAGATGAAAACTGCCATGCAAATTGGGGACTAACTGTTAACAACACCTGCAAGTAATAGCACAACCTAGGTTAATTTTTCCTCGATTTCATCTTCTTTTGCTCTTTAGCCAGTCTCTAGTTCCTTCTTGGACCCCTGCCTTATTCATCCTGAATTTATTTACTCTGTCGGATACGTTTATGTGCAGCTATAGAACGTGGTGAATGTTTTCGGCATATCCGATAGAGCCAGGATTCCGAGGGCTTGAATGATGAGTGAATGGAAGCGTGGCCCATTGGATTGGGCAAATTCGTGCTGTCTGGATATTGCTACTCTTCACCTTGCCCTAGGGTGGGAACGGAGGTCTGGATGATGATGATTATGATGATGATGTTTATTCTACCATTCCTCCTTTCATTGTTTTCATCCGTCACTGCCCTCATAATCCTTACGTGGTTCTCAGTAGGTCCATTTCTTCAGCAGCCCATTTCCACCATTGGTTACTGTATGTATTTTCAGCCACTTCCTCTTTCAGTATTATCTTTTGTGTACTTTGCGTCATCCTTCCTTCCTCCCGTATTACTTACTCCTCACTTCGTTTTCCCACTTCTCTCTTTCATCTCCACCTTCGATATTCTTTTTCCTACCCTCTTCCATCTGTATGCAAAATCGTATTTATTTGTTTCCCTGTCTCTTTCTTCTCGTTTCTGACTAATATCCTGTTATGTCCCTTGGCATTTTTCCCTCTTTTTCCATTTCATCACAACTTCTACTTTGTTTTTTCCCTCTCCCTTCTACCTTCTGCCTTACTCCCCAACTCGTTTGCTCTCCTCCCTCATTCATTTTTCCTTCTTCTCACCTGCCTTCCCTCTGCCTTGCCCTCCTCAGGTCTATCCATCCATCCTGAGAGATTAGTGCTGTTTGTCTGGAGCGGGTGCATGAGGTGGGGAGGTGAAAGGAGGTGAAGAGAAGGAATGAGAAGCGAGGAAGAAAGAAACTGAAGTATAAGGATAAACAAATGGGTAGCAGATGAAGGACAGAGGACTAAAGAAAAACACTGAGCACAGAGAAACTGTGGAAAGAGGAAAATGAAAGAAAGTGGGGGAAGACCAGAAAAAAGCGAAATCAGAAAATTAATAATGGGTAAGAGAGAATCACAAAATGACGACAAAAAAGGAATGTAATATCAAAGCAAGAAAACAGAGGATGATATGAAAAAGATGTAGGAAAATCAAATACAAGAGAAAGGAAAAGAAACATGGGAAGGCTGCAAAGTGGAGAGAAGCAATGATGGTGGTTAAGAGAAAAGTATATATTATCGTGTAGGAGCAGGAGGTTGAATAATAATGATAAGTAAAAAGAGGAATGTAATATCTCTGATGGATGAGACATATCAAGAAATATATGGAAAAGAACACACACACACACACACACACACACACACACACACACACACACACCATTCTTTTCACTCCTTTTCCCACTCCTAATTTCGTCAGAGCCACAAAATTGCGCTTGGTGGCGGAGAGGGGAAGCGGAACTAATTAATGAGTGTTAGCGTGACTGCCACCTCCCCGACGCTGTTATGCTGCTGGTAATGAGTTGGCGAGGCGCTGATGAAAATTCTGCTGAAAGAAATGAGGGAATTAGCAAACATAACACATAAAAGGAACATCAGTATTATCGTTTTTACTCCAGCTTTGATAAAAATGATGAGTTATTTCTTCCATAAGCAGATTTTCCTTGGGACAGAATAATTCCTTCATAAAGATAATAGCGATAATAATCCTGTGTACTTACCTACAAGTGTCAATGACCAGCAAAATCGAGAGCAAGGTCACTGACATAAAAAAAAAAAAAAAAAAAAAAAAAGGTAAAATGCCAATACAAGTAAATCACAGTCAAAATCAATCTGTATAGTTTCTCAATCACCTCATTAAAAATGTCATATATAAAATCATTATGTTCTTGCTTTATATTTCTTTCTTTCCCCCCTTTCATTATTGTAATAAAGTTATCTAGTTGTCTTGCTCCATCCCTCCTTTGTTCCCCTGACTGATACGTATATTATCACTTTCCAGCCGCCGTCCTGTTAATAATACACCACCACACCAACTACTCTTTCTACCACACCATCACCACACCACCTAATTCTCCCTACCATACTGCCATCACACCACCATCTCTCCCTACCACATTACCACCACACCACCGACTCTGTCTACCACACTGTCACCACACCACCTACTCTCTACCACACTTCCATCACACCACCTACTCCCTCTACCACATTGTCACCACACCACCTGTTTTCACTGCCACACTATCACCACACAGCCAACTCTCTACTACATTACTATCAAGTCACTTACTCTCTATACCACATTACCGCCACACCACCTATTCTCTCTCAAAATAATGTAAATAGCTGCTCTCAGAACTCCTCAGCATTCCCGTCAGCAGCCACACCTAAATACACACTGACCATCTGTAATCCGCTAAACATTTACCCTTCAGCACTTTCTTAAACTATTCACATAAAATTTCACAGTTCCCTGGAAGATGCACTAGGGAACCTGTTGGTATAGTTACCGATAAAAAATAAACAAATAAATCGCTGCGTCAATCCAGTAACCATCGCCACTCAGTTTGTTTGCACCAAAAAACACACGTTATTTATAGAAGGGGAATTAAAGAGAAATTGTAGTATGGCTTAACACATGCAACCCTCAGTCCTCGGTCATTGCACCCTTGCCTTACCGTACCGCTGTTACTGTATTTAGCATTCTATCTGACAGTTTTGTAAGATATGCAAACTATGCTTTGCCTGCATTCCTCTCCCGTCTAGCGACCGTCCTGATTCCCTAGTTTTTCTCGGGAACTTTAGGACACTTAACCCTTCTTGAACCACAGGCATCGCAACTCTTTCACACCCACACACACACACACACACACACACACACACACACACACACACACACACACACACACACACACAATGGTTTTTTCATTCATTACGTGTGTGTGGCAGGGAGTCCACAGGGAAACACTTAGCTTTGGCTGCCCTTCTAGAGGTGCCCAGAGAGAGAGAGAGAGAGAGAGAGAGAGAGACAGACAGACAGACAGACAGACAGACAGAAAGAGACAGAGACAGAGACAGAGCAAAAATCCCCATTTTTAAAACACGCACCCGGCTGTAATTTAATTCTTCTGATTAAGTGTAGAATTTTCAGGCTGGATTCAATTAGCGGAGGCAGGATTTTGATGTCTTTTGGGAGACCGAGAATGATCTAGCTTTTTCCGCTGAGATTTTATTTTGGAATTAAAATTTTGGCTTCTCATCGTTTGCAGTTTTTTTTTTTTTTTTTAGAGTGTTGCTGTTTGTTGGGCAATTACTTTTTTTTTAGGAGTTGTGTATACATTCTTGCTTTTTCTTGGTTGTTTTTATTATTACTGTAGACTACTGTTTGAGAGACATTGTAAGATTGTGTTATTTTGTCTTTTTCTTTCTGGGTTCTTCAGTTATTTCTACTGTTCTGGTTATTATGTGTCACTTTGAAGAGCTTTATAAATTGATGTTTTGCCTCAGTTTTTGTAAACTAAAGTGGGTGTAATTAATTCTGAATTTGCAGTTTCACATCAGTTTTCTGACCTGGAACCCAGAGAAGATGTATGCTGTGAGAATAACATCAACTTTTTTCTGATCCCAACTCATTCTCAGATACTGGAAGTAATTAGCATCACAATTCAGCACACTTCAAACGTTTGATGTCGAGTCTGATGTGAAGCGATACATGGAAGACTATCTGAAGGTCTGCCGTTGGTTGCTATTGCACATTGCACTAGTCAGCTATGTATTCTTGTTTTTAATGCCAGTCCTTTACAACATAGTTATTTCTGTCATCACGGAAGCTCCATTGGTACCAGAAGTACACGTGTTTTGCATACCCCAGCTGCAATTCTAATAGGAAAGATATCACCTATAGGTAGAAGGAAAGCTGACGACTGGGAGAGCTGCAGCTTCCGTTTCATTAGCCTTCGGGACTAGCTTCTGACCATCCCTCATTAAGTGAGGAGAATCTGAAGGAGTCATTTGATTATAATATAAACATTAAAAAAAGCAATTGGGAACAAGATTGTGCCATTGTTTCATGCAAACAGGATTTTGTGAAACTCTTAATGAGACAGCAGACATTCTTATTCCAGTTTCTTATACTGTAAATGTTTACTAGAGAAGTGGCAGGAGACATCCCTGAGTCTGACATTGTTCATAAGAATGTGACTTTAGAGAAAGTTTGGTGTACCAAAGCAGAGGTGTGTGAAATATTAGACAAATTAAAAGCCCATGAGTTCCCCAGTACAGATGAGTTTCTTCCAAGCGTCATGGAGGAAATAAATGGTTAGGGAGCCCCCTCACCAGGGTACTGTTTAATCTCTGGCCACTGGATTAGTTCCATCAAATTGGAAGAAAGCAAATGTGACCCCATTTTTTAAGAAAGGGAGCTAACCTTTGTCCAGCATATTACCGTCCAATTACCTTTCCATCTGTGGTAGGGAGGGCATTGGAAGGTACAGCTGTAGATAGAACTGTAGATCATTCGGACGTCCAGAAAGCCTTTGATAAAGTACCTCACAGAAGGTTGATGGCAAACACTCATGCGCTGGGAATTTCGGGAGGACTAAGAAGTAACTGCATGGATTGAAAACTGGCTTTATGACCGGGGAAGAGAGTGGTAGCCAATCGGGCAACCTTTACTAGATATCAGTAACAAATGGAGTTACCCAGGGTTAAGTTCTGGAACCGAGAATATTTATCATTTACGCTAATGTTATTTATGTATGCATCGTCAGCTGGAATGCAAAATTTGCAGCCGACACAAAGCTAGGAGGTAATGCCCTATCATGAGGGAGGATAGAAGACTTACATAAGGACTTAGTAAAATAGCTAGAATGCAAAATTTGCAGACACAAAGCTAGGAGGTAATGCCTTATCATGAGGGAGGATAGAAGAGCTACAGAAGTACATAGTAAAATAGGAAAGTAATCTGAACAGTGACAAATGTCGTTCTAGCAGGACAAGTGCAAGGTGATCCACATCAGTCATACAAATCCAAAAAACAAACATTCCTTGTTAGGGAGTAAGATCGGCAGCACTGACTTGGACACAGACCTACTGTAGGTGTGCTAATGAGAAGTGACCTTAAGTTCTCAAAACTTTGCAATGAAGTAAAGGAAAAAGGACAGAGGATTCTAGGTTATATAAAGAGGCAGCTTATGTACAGAAACAAGGAAATTGTACACTTTCTGTACAACACATTTGTATGGTCGCATCTGGAATAAGCATAGCAGTTCTCGACACCGACCCTGAAAAATGATATTGCAAGGCTTAAGAGAGTCTAGGCTCAGGCTACTAAACTGGTCCCATCCATCAGGTACACTTGCTCCAAAAAGTATGGGTGCACTCTTCGTGCGAGGCAATCTTACACCACAGACGATGGCTCTTGCAAAATGTCCAATGATTCCACGCCACGTTGGTAAATTTGTTTTCCTGACTTTGCATTATACCGCACTCTTGTGACTTTTCTTAGCCAGTATTGTGGTCATATAAATATTCAAATGACAATTGATTAATATTCTAGGAACATCGCGAGCTTTAGTGATCATTAAGGATAACATCGTCTCCCTTCTGCGCGATACTTTGTGGAGGTAGTGTACATGGCCTGTTAAGGCGTTGACACGGACAGTAAGTGAGGTTTTCAAAAATCCTTCGTAGATAAAAAAATAATAATATTAATAATAATACGCTGACTACCAGTACATCTTTAGTTCAAGCACCAGGCTGATGAAAAACCATGGTTGAAAGCTTGGCCTGAAGCACTGCCACCATGATACATTAGACAATTTCAAAACATGATATCTGTATTATATCTTCGGAATCGGCTACCAGCACAAGTTGTGGACACTCCCTTACTAAAGCAGTTCAAGGCTAGGTGAGACAAGGTTTTATTCGACCCTACTTTTTTTTTTTTGAAACTTTAAATCCTTTATATCTTTCTTTACTTTTGGAGATAGGTTTACAGGCTGTGAAGAAGTGGAATAAAGTTGCTCTGGGACTTGTTTGTTATGCACTCATCTCAGGTTTTGAATCACTCTTACAACGTTATGCTTTCACTGTGAGGTATTAAGGCGCAAGTAAATACTATACCACATCATACAAAAAATAAACTTCTCCTTGTTGTTTTTCTCAGCCAACCTACCTTTCAGTCTACACTCCTTGTTGCTTTTCCCTGCCTACCTACCTTTCAGTCTGCACTCCTTGTTGCGTTTCCCTGCCTACCTACCTTCTAGCCTACACTCCTACCTTCCAGTCTACGCTCCTACCTTCCAGTCTACACTCCTTGTTGCTTTTCCCTGCCTATCTGCCGTCCAGTCTACACTCCTTGTTGCTATTCCTTGCCTACCTACCTTCCAGTCTGCACTCTTTGTTGCTTTTCCCTGCCTACCTACCTTCCAGTCTACACTCCTTGTTGCTATTCCCTTCTTACCTACCTTCCAGTCTACACTCCTTGTTGCTTTTCCCTGCCTACCTACCTTCCAGTCTACACTCCTTGTTGCTTTTCCCTGCCTACCTACCTTCCAATCTACCTATGTCCCTACGTACTCACATTCCAACCTACATAATTATCTCCACGCCAACTTCCTGTCTGTCTACCTCACTTCCCTCCTACCTACCCCCCGTCCACCCCTCATGCCTACTTACATACCTTCCTTCCTACTTGCCTACCAACCTTCCCACTTTCCTACCTGCTCACCTACCTAATTACTTTCCACCTTGCTTACCTACTCCCATATCTATGTCCCTGGCATCGTACCTACCTACCTGTTTACTTATCTACCTACATTCCCATCACACTTCCTACCTATGTACCCACCTACTTCCCTGCCTACCTTCTGACTACCTATCTCCTTACTACATACTTCGTACCGCCTTCCTTGCCTACTACCCTACCGACCTACTTGCTTACCTCCCTGCTACCTACCTACCTACCCAATTCTGTGCCACTTACCTACTTGCTACATACCTTCGTACGCACCCATTCATTTCTCACCTGTACTATGAGATGCCACCGATATTGATTTGAAATTCATTGAAGACGGGCATGTGACAATTATAGCATTAACTTATGTTCACGCCATTCAGTTCTCACCTGGTACTGTGGGATGCCATCGATACTGTTGAAAATTACAGTGAAGAAAACAAGAATGTGACAGCTGCCTGGTGTTTCAAAAGCGGAGACAGGATTACTTTAGAACATGTAGTCCATACTGTATCAACGTTGCAATAACGACAATTTTATGGGCGTCTCAGCGCTATACATCATATTGTCAAGTTGCTGACTCATTGCAAGTTATGTGTTTATTTCATGTTTCAATAATCTTGGCAGTTGTTACATAATCATTTACCAACAAATATATTTTGCATAATTCGGTTTCCATTTCCCACTTTATACTCAGCAGTACTGACACGGTATACAGCATTGATCCAGACAGCGTGTTATCACTGTGACCACACCCAAAGACAGTCACGAAAGGACAGTTTTTCTAAACCTCGAATTTCTTAGTGTTTTCGAAGACCGTTGTGACTTTCACATCACGAATGAATAAAGTATAACACAGTCCTACGAACAGAATCTACTCTCTTCACCTCCCGAGTGCTGTGATCGGTACCAAGCTGTATAAGGCAAGTTTTTGCTGTGTATATCCTCTCCCAGCCCGCGCCCTCCTTACCGCCTTTGCACACACGCACTCTCATGTTACCAGTGTATATACATCAACAGCCTGGCGAAGTGTGCCATCAGTGGTCTATCATTTTGTATAGTAATGACCTACATATATCCTTGATCTTTCCCAGTCATAAGCTGGGACTGTGACCACGGTAAGGAAACCTTGTCATCAAGATGTTGGGAACAATGTACGACCAATCAGAGCTAATGCAATAGTAGTTTTGGTGTGTGTATTTTGACAGCAGATGAGTGGTTGTGAGTGGACTTTGGCCAGCTGTATCATCCATTAGAACTTCTAATATGAACTCTCTCTTCATTTCAAAGTCACAATATAGGTGATCGATACACAAAAAAAATATATATTTATTTTTTTTTCCCGTAAATGTTTCATGTGGTCTTTTTTTAAATGAAAGGAAGAAGGAAACAAAGGCCAAAAGCCAGCAGAATTGTTCCTTCCAAGAAAAGAACAATAACCGAGAGCCGAATTCAAGATCCATTCATTTCGAGATGCCTGGACACACTGCGTTAAAAGACTGGAGATCATAGGCAGTAGGAAATGCAGACAGAGTAAGTTAGTTTCAGAGTTGCCTTGTTGTGAGCATGATGGATTGAGAGTAATGGTTCACTTTTGCATTAGACAGTTGAAGAGAAAAGGGATGAGAGTTTGCTGCTAGACGGGTACTATGCAACCGCCGCACTGGTAGAGGGATACAAGCACACAGTTCAGAGGAGCAGTGGCCAATGTAGTAGTAAAAGAAAAGAGAGAAAGATGCAACAGTGCGGCAAAGAGACTCGGGTTGAAGGGAGCCAGGAAGAGGAGGAGAGTTAGACGAAAATCCTTTGACTTCTCCTTGTTAAGAAGAGCTGTGCACAGGGGCGAATAAAACCCCTGCATAAAGTCAACAACTGTGTAGGAATGAAGAAGGCATGGAGTCTGCATAGCACACCTAATCTATTGGAAGCAGATTTTACATGAGAGTTAATGTGGACTTTCCAAGATAAATCCCTAGAGAATGAAACCCCAAGTATGTACAGGAGTAATACAGGATTGAGTTGGATATTGTTAACAATTAGAGGATAGTCGTAAAGAAGACTTTGACGGGTCGAAAACTGTAAAAACCGGGTTTTTGTTGCATTAAAAGCAACAAGATTAGTTGTACCTCAATCAGAGATGCGAGCCAAGTCAGACATTAGGATTGCCATAGCCTCATCCCTTGTTTGTTGATGTAACTCCTGAGATGAACACTGCAAGAAGCGAATAGAAAGGTGAAGGTGGAATCAACAGTGTATGA
This sequence comes from Coenobita brevimanus, assembly GCF_032717465.1. Classification (NCBI taxonomy): domain Eukaryota; kingdom Metazoa; phylum Arthropoda; class Malacostraca; order Decapoda; family Coenobitidae; genus Coenobita; species Coenobita brevimanus. The sequence continues at coordinate 15,428,102 of NC_136959.1, forward strand.
GTGGATAGAACATCAGGGTAAATACATCCACTCTCCCTGAAAGCGGTGAGGAGTATTGTTTTACCCGACATTGTGTGTGTCATTCTGTCTGTTAGTGTCTTAGCAAAATAACTCAAACGGTTTCATCTGATTCAAACAAAACTTGGTGGAAAGGTTGAGGGATCTTCAAAGGGGTTTAAGACAGTAGGTTCAAAAAACAAGGTCACACAGCAAAGGTCGACTGAAACAGTCTTGATCGGATTTTAACCACTTGGTTGGAGGGCTGAAGGTATTTCAAGAACGAATTGATTCCATTTTGAAAGTAAACAGTCTAAGGGCAGTGCCACAGGTCGGTGTCAAACGTTCGATAGTTTAACTAAAATAGGTTTTATTCGATGTGAACCGAACTTGTTGGAAGTGTTAAGGGTCAGACAAGAATTATCAGATTAGATTTCAGAACAATAGGTCAGAGGTCAAACTCACATGGTAAAGTCAACTCGAACAGTTTTCATCAGATTTGGATCAGACTTCGTGGGAGAGCTGAGGGTCAGACAATGGTAAAATAATTCAGTTTTAACAACAACCGGCCCAGCGTCAACGTCACAGGGAAAAGTCGAATGTTCGATCCTTTGAGCAATGGTTGGGTGTGAGTGTTACAGTGAGCAGCATTTCTTACGTTCTTTGTCAGAAAATAAATTGCATCATAACTGTGAAGTGATGAGTTACCTTTGTCCTCACGTGTCAATCGTTCTTTGCCATTGTACTTTCAACTGTGGCCCTCTAACAATGCACTGAACTCCCACGTCCTCAGTGCTGCCCTTGCCACCTGTTCTGTGTACACATTATGCGTTTGTTCCTCTGAATCAGTCTACAGTCGCATAATCTTGCCATCCAAATCATGGCTCCTGGGAATGATAGCATCCCAGTTGAAGTACTGAAATGCCTGAAGGGAAAAAAAAAATGTGATCACTTTCTCACATGTACACTCGATCAAAAGAGTATCGGTGCACAGGGGGTGCGATGCCTACCGAAAAGATTCGAACAACTGCTGACATTACCAACGTCTCATTGTGTATCATCAGTGTCTGTCTATATAAACATTACATTTGCTACAGTATATGTTTGCAAGAGGATATTGCTAGTTGGCGATATATAACACCTCCCGACATCAGGGCTACCAACGTGTGGTAGGTCGGATACTAATATTTCAGTGACCTTCGTTCTGTGGTCCCAAATGTTTCACGGATGTTGTGCACCGATACTTTTGTGACCGAGTGTACAGACTCCTTATAAAGTGTAGGAGGGAAGTAACTGTGCTACAGAACATGCACGATGCAAACCTCATAACTCTGTACTCAGGTAATTGTGATCGACAAGTGTGTTACATACACATGGGAATATAAGTCTCAAGAGTTTCTGGGAAAGTGTTTGCCTGAGTGTTGATGGAGAGGATCTATAAATTCGAAGACAAGGTTGATCCTGCACCTCAATGTGAATTTCGAGGCAACAGATCAAAATTGGACGTGCTTTTCCTTCGAAGGCAAGCTCAAAAGAAATGGACCTTGTGCTCACTGACCAGACGAAAGCTTTAGACACAATCAACCGGACAGGCTTCTGCAAATTTCTTTTGGAAATATCATGTGTACAAAGGATCCTACTTACTCGTACCTAGCTCAAAAACATCAAACTCAGCGGATCAGCATTCAAATAATTTGGTAATTCAGATAGAGCGAAACAAGTACACGTTATGTCAGGAATTCAAAGAGTATCCACGAGCTATGATATGCGTGGCACCAGGTGAGTATTTTACCCTAACCAGCTCTCGAACGCAAAAGCCTAAGTACCCCAGCTAGTTTTAGGGCCTTAATACACTAGGCTGCAAGGCGTCCAACTGACAATATGGATATCACACAATGTAGTAAGCCTCTGTTTATATATCTACCTATCCACGACAGGACGTGTTAGTCCTGGAAGAGGTAACCACAAACGAGTCGCATCCTAATCATTCTGTCCTCTGCCACCAGACTACCCTCACTGCAGCACACGTCCCCATCACTCACAAAGCTCCCTATCTCAGCCTTCATTCTCTTCTTCAGTCTTCCCTTTCCCTCCCTCTAACCACCTCACTCACATGCACTCCCCTAGTCAAACTCTCAACTTACATTCTCTCCACATTCTTTCAGAAAAAAGTGTGGCACCGTTCCCTGTTATCCAAACTCCCTTGCCACAGCCCATCATCTGTACCAATGATTTCCTCATATGCCAGCAACAGAGAGATAAATGCTGATGTTGTGTATTCCAATTTCCACTCAGTTAATGCCGGCGTGCCACAAAGATCAGTCCTGGCTCCGACCCTATTCCTAATTATTATTAATGATCTATTGTGTGTCATCCATAACCCCATTCACTTATATGCAGATGACTCAACACTTCACAGTTCCTTTACACTTAAACACCCATTCACAAATATTTCTAACTACCAATGCAGTACAGCAATCGCCATAAATCAAGACTATCGAAGATAACTGAATGGGGATAAAATAACAGTCTCATTCAGTGCCAGGAAAACCAGATTTTATACACTTTGCTAATAGACAGATATTGCCTAATCCCTATATTACCTTCAATGCAACCAGTACTCCTATCTCTAATAGTACAGAAATTCTCGGTGTTTCACTTAACAATACCCTAGGTTGAACCTCTCATATAAGATCACTTGCTAAAACTGCTTCAAAGAAACTTGGTTTATTGTGTAAAATCCATAACTTCTTCACTGACGAGCAGTTGGCCATAATCTGCAAGAATAATGTGAGCTCTCAGCTGGAATATTGCTCACCCCTGTGTGCATTAAAGCAACTAGACAAAATTCAGAACAAAGCTGTAAAAATTGTAATAATCCAGCAATTACAAATGAACTACCTTCCCTACAAGTAAGACGGAGTATTGCCTCCCTTGCATAATTTTACTAATAGTTTTATGGCAAATGCTCAGACGAAGTTGCATCCATTGTGACACCTTTCCACGTCATCTCCCGTGCTACACGGGCATCTAGTAGCGTTCATGACTGGACTGTCACACTGCCATATTCCAACACTTCTGCCTAGCAGAACTGCTTCTCTTTGGAACTCGCATCCTCAGATTAGTTTTCCCGCAAACTTCAGCCAACAGCAGTTCAAGTCAAACTTATACAGATTTTTTAATGAATGGAGGACACCTATAATCTGGTGTATGGATTTTTTAATAATTTGTTTTCCCCTTCTCGTTACGTCTTTGGTAAAAAGGAAATATTCAATACATCTGAAGGTAATTCTTCAAATTCTTTCCATTGCATCGATATCAACAACAAACGCTCTTCCACTTCCTCATTTGACAACTGTCTCTCTATTTAACTCCACATGTGCCTCTAAAAAAATAACGTAGTTGGTGCTGGAATAACAAATGCCAGTTTGTCTAGTCGATCATTAGTCATCTGAAAGTTGCAGTACATCAAGTGAGTGGATGGTAGACCGTCAACAGTTTGCATGACGAGTTTTATTAATATAATGCGTAGTAACTTAGATGGTGTTGCTTCGTCTGTTCAGAGGTGGCTAAGTACTGAATCTCTAAAACGATTTTGAAGAGAACCTCATCACTTCATATACGAGAGAGAGAGAGAGAGAGAGAGAGAGAGAGAGAGAGAGTATTTATTTGCATCAATCAGCGTTTACCTGTGGAATAAAAGTACACGAGAGCTCTCAGCCCGATTCCATTCAGTGTCTGGTCAGTGATTTGCTCTCTCTCTCTTCTCTCTTTCTCTCTCTCTCTGGATGAGTTTGACCCAGTTTGGAAGTAGAATCTAGTTTCATTCATTTCACTTTGTCAACCTGTTTACCTTCCCTAACTTAACACTGAAAGCAAGTAGTTTTCTCTTGCGTGAGTTTGCCTTTGCTGCTCGTGTGTGTGTGTGTGTGTGTGTGTGTGTGTGTGTGTGTGTGTGTGTGTGTTGTGTTGTGCTGTTTCACTCTCACGAAATGTTTGTCTTCCTCCTAAACTTTGATGTAACACACACACACACACACACACACACACACACACACACACAGCATTCCCCTGCTCGTGTCAGACTAAAATAGATTTGCACTGCAAGTGATGTTCAAGCTGGTAATACCCTCAGCTCTCTCGATCTGTCCTTCCTTTGTGTGTGTATATATATATATAAATATATATATATTTATATATATATTTATATATATATATACATATGTGTGTGTGTGTGTGTGTGTGTGTGTGTGTGTGTGTGTGTGTGTCCGGTGCGTCTGCCAAATAGGGAGAAAGACTGGCTATTGCTAAAAGTGATGCAGAAGCCCCTCTCCAGCGTGCACTGCATTATAAAAATTAGATTTTTGTGCTGGAAGTTTCTGTCCTTATCAAGTAAAGTAGACCTTTTCATGGGAGAAGGGGAGGGGGTCAAAGAAGGTAGTTCAGGTTAAAGACAATGGACGAAGGAGGGCAATACAATCAACACGATTAAGGTACTCTCAAGATGCAGGTAAATATGGATAGTAAAAGAAACAGAACGACTACGTGTAGATTGAATGACAGGAAATTGCAGGCAGGATACCAGCTGTACTGTAGGTATGACACCTAAGAAAACGGTGAGCTACGATGGATTACTATTTCACTAAGCAATAGGTCAGAGGAGGCAAGATTGGTACAGGCTATTCAGTTATTGTGGAAAATTACAATATACTGGTTGTGCCACTGTTGATGGTATATTAAATAATGGTGTGTGGAAAGCCACATATATAAATACCAATACGAGTATATTTTCCAGACTACCACTGAATTGCTGTAGTTCGACAAGTCTTTCCAAAAATGTATAGACTCGTCTGGTGATAATTAGAATAAAAAATTTACTACGTCAATGGACAAAGAAGCCTAATTCCGTTGATAGACATTGTTTTTCAACAAGCATTGTAAATTGTTGACATGATGAGCTACATAAAGAAATGTTTCAGTCAGTTATTTCTGTAATTAAAAACGAATAACACTCCTCATACAAATCTATTCAGAATATACTGTACATTCAACAGACACTCAACAGCCTTTATTTACAACGAATTTGTATGTAACTTTGATGTATTTCTGTTGTGTTAGTGGTATGTAACTGATTTTTAATGTAAGTACACGAATTCATACACAGAAAATACATCCAGCAACAATACACGAGAGCCTAGATTCAGTATACTTCCTGGTGTACAGGTACTGGAGAGAGAGAGAGAGAGAGAGAGAGAGAGAGAGAGAGAGAGAGAGAGAGAGAGCCTGAATGTCCCCAACTGCTATCCTTTGTTCTGTCCTGGAGGTTATGAGAGAGAGAGAGAGAGAGAGAGAGAGAGAGAGAGAGAGAGAGAGAGAGAGAGAGAGAGCCTCAATGTCCCCAATTGCTATCCTTTGTTTTGTCGTGGAGATTATATCTGGACCCTGTTCTGCCCTGCCATGCCCTGCCATACCTTGCCCTGCCCTTCCCTGTTGCGCCACACTATGGCCTGTCCTGCCCTGCCATGGCATCTCGTACTTGCTCCTCCCTGCCACACTTTGCCTGTGCATCTCTCACCCTGTCCACTCTACCCTGCCCTGCCCCAACCTTTTCTACCCTACTTTGCTCTGCCCTGCCCTACACTGTCATACACAGTCCCATTTTGTCCCACCCTACCTTGCCCCGCCCTGCGCTGCCTCATCCTGCCCTGCCCCACCCTTCTTTATCCTACTCCAGCGTACCTTGATGTGTCCTACGCTACTTCACTCTGCCCTGCCTCACCCTTCTCTGTCCTACTGCACTCTACCTTGACGTTCCCTACGCTGCCTCACCCTGCCCTGACCCACACTGTCCTTCCTCACCCTTTTCTGTCCCCCTCCACCCTACTCTTCCTTGCCCTGCCCCATCCTGCCGTATTCCATCCTGCCCTGCCCCACGCACCCCCACCTTGCAATGCCGTTCCCTCTTCTGTCCTACCTTGTCCCACTCTACCCCACCTTACCCTGTCCCATTCTGCCCTTCCCTGCCTTGCCTCAACCTGCTCTACCGTCACTTACCTTGCCTTACAATGTCATACCCCGCCCTGCCCTGCCCTGCCCTGCCTTGCCTTGCCCTGCCCTATCCTGTCCTGTCCTGCCTTGCCCTGCCCTGCCCTGCCTTGCCTTGCCCTGACCCACACAGGAGTGAGTGAAAAGCGTCAAACAACCCATTCGATCTTTGAGTACACGTTCTGTTTTTCTGTAGATCATTTACCGGTATGCATTTGGGAAGACTAGGCTGGTGAGGCAGGAGAGGCAGGTTGGCGATGGTGAGGCAGGATGGGGTGGTGAGGCAGGATGGGGTGGTGAGACAGGATGGGGTGTTGAGACAGGATGGGGGTGGTGAGGCAGGCGAGGCAGGTTGGCGATGGTGAGGCAGGATGGAGTGGTGAGGCAGGTGGGGGTAATGAGGCAGGATGGGGTGGTAAGGAAGGCTGGGGGTGGTGAGGCAGGCTGAGGGTGGTGAGGCAGGATGGGGTGGTGAGGCAGGTGGGGGTGGTGAGGCAGGATGGGGTAGGGAGGCAGGATGGGGTGGTGAGGAAGGCTGGGGGTGATGAGGCAGGCTGGGGGTGGTGAGGAAGGTTGGAGTGGTGAGGCAGGCTGGGTTGGTGAAGCAGGCTGGGGGTGGTGAGGCAGGCTGGGGATGGTGAAGCAGGCTGGGGTGGTGAGGCAGGCTGGGGGTGGTGAGGCACGATGGGGTGGTGAGGCAGACTGGGAGTGGTGAGGCAGACTGGGGGTGATGAGGCAGACTGGCGGTGATGAGGCAGGCTGGGGGTGGTAAGGCAGGTTGGGGGTGGCGAGGCAGGCTGTGGGTGGTAAGGCAGACTGGGAGTGCAGAGGTAGGCTTGGGAGGTGGTAAGCAAACTTCTAAAACTTACAGTTCACTTTATTAACCTTTACTCTCATCCTAGCCGGCTGGTCGACATAAGAATTTTAATGTGACCTATATAAGATGATAACAGATTGAATATGAAGTCTTAGAATTTAATCGGATACTAAGATTACTATTAATTCGCTTGTAAGTTAACAGTCTTACTACACATGAGAATATATAATCAGAATTCTACACCATCCCTCACAAAAGCAATGACTTAGGCTACCATTTGTTACTGCTTAGAAAAAGCGACCACTGAAGTGACCAGTACTGCCGCTGTAGCAAAGCCCATGTTCACGGATCGGAATTTCAGCTGTGCGCCCACCAGTATTGTTATGCCCGAACAATTTGTAAACTTTTTGAGATATGAATTACTGTGCCCGTAAAAGTACCCGTAACTACACTCCCCCGCCATACCACGGTGTAGCTTTGTGCTGCTTGGGAAATAGATGATGTGTTGGACTGGTTACACCAGCATATGCTGGAAGTGTATCATTTATTTAGAGTATCAGGAAAAGCTGCGGTATTCAACGGTAAACGTTATATTTTTTTTCTAATAAGCAACAGAGGATTATCGCACGGTATAATAGTAAAATGGTTGCAAATCATCAAAGCACGCCCGATGACTGACACCCTAACTACCAAACCCATCAGTGAGATAACAAGCCATCCTAACACTGTTTCTTAGGCTAATCCGGGGTGATGAGATCTGAAGCAGGATCTTTGGTTATTTGAGAAACATGAATCTGAAGAGGAAGAAGTCGCCTTTGGGGAAACGAGAAAACATTAAAATGTGACCAAAATTTGGGTACCAAGTTTAGGTCAGAAAGATGCAAAGGCCAGATGTGAAGGATGCCAACATTAGGTCTGAAGGATCTGGCTTTCATTTAAGTTGGCTGAGTCTTGTTTACGTGATTTCTCCATTCTCGTTTAATTCTAACAGGAAGCCCATGCCCGGTTTAATAGGATGTCACTTTGGCCGAAGGAGAACAAGATAAAATTTCAATGACGCTAAGGTCTGGTTCGATAGATGGTATTTTCTGATTAAAGGAGTAGACTGTAGCACCAGTCGAGCAGGGCAGTACTCCCGAGGTGGATGGAAAGCTGATGACAGGGAGTGCTGGAGCTCCCGTTTCATCAGCTATCAGGACTACTTCCTGACCATCCCCCTTTGTTGAACTTTTTCAGTGTCTCAGTTACACAGAGAGTAGGCCAGCATGCTCTCCAGTACAAATTTCTCTATCTATCTACACCAAACTACATGCACAGTAAGCACAACACTTCCTTTTCCAAAATTCAAAAAAGTCATGACGTCTCAACACTCAGCCTCGGAGTCCCTAGGGAGGGGGGGACCATAAATGCCCCCACCTGCCGCCCCTCTCCCGGTGACGACTAGAGCTGCCTGGAACCACTGTCTGACTCACTTCTTCTTCATTTCTGCAACATTCGAGGCCTTTCCTCTAACTTTCGCTCTGTTGAGCACCACCTCTCCTCCTCTAAACCTCACCTACTTTTTCTAACTGAGACTCAGCTGTCTGAGGCAACTGACAGCAAACCTTTTTCTGTATCCTCCTACTTTCTCTATACTCATTTCAAAGCCAAAGGTGGCTTTTGTGTATATATACGCAACGACTTATCTTGCTCTCATGTTCCTGAACTTGATTCTTCTGAATTCTCTACACTCTGGCTTCGGCTTTCCTGTCATTCTCTGACTAAATATATCTGTGCTGTTTACTTATCCCCTAATTCTACTGACTATCAAAAGTTCTTCGACTATCTTACTTCTACGATGGAACACATTCTATTCATTTCTCCTTTCTCTGAAATCTCCATTTTAGGAGATTTCAATGCTCACCATCGCCTTTGGCTCTCCTCTCCTTTCACTGATCCACCTGGTGAACAAGCCTACATCTTTTCTATCCTTAATGACCTAGAGCAGCTTGTACAGCACCCTACCCATATCCCAGACCGCCTTGAAGAGAGCTCCAACATACTTGACCTCTTCCTTACAACTAATCCTTCTGCTTACACTGTTAATCTTTTCTCTCTGTTGGGCTCCTCCGATCACAACCTTATCACCTTAACCTGTCTTATCACTCCGGTACAGCCTGTGGACCCCCCAGGGAAACGTCGTCTGTGGCACTTTGAAGCCATGGATTGGGAGGCCCTCAGGCAGTACTTCTTTGATTTTCCCTGGAATGATTATTGCTTCCGTGGCTGGGAGCCATCCGAGTGTGCCTTGCGCATTACGGAGGTTATTCTCTCGGGCATGGAAGCATACATTCCTTTCTCGTATCCTTTGACTAACGCAAGAAAGCCTTGGTTTAATCACGCTCGTTCTAATGCTGTCCGCAACAAGGAGAGAGCATACAAAAGCTACCGGACCCAACCCACCCCTGAATCACATAATCCTTACATTTCTGCCCGGAATCGTGCCAAGTCTGTTCTTCGCTCTGCTAAGAATAATTTCATCCGTACTAAATGCTCTCAACTCTCCAACTCGAATTCTTCCCGCTCCTTCTGGCACCTTGCCAAAAACCTTTTTAACAACTTTACCTCATCATCCTTCCCTCCTCTTTTCTACTCTGATAGTTCTGTAGCTATTTCTTCTACTGATAAAGCAGATCTCTTCGCACAGACTTTCTCCTCCATTCCACCTTAGACGATTCCGATGCTGTTCCTCCATCACTTCCCCCCTCTGACTTCCTCATGGCTGACATTAAAATTTATTCGGCTGATGTATTTTCTGCCATCACTGGCCTCAGTACTAACAAGGCATATGGGCTTGATGGAGTCCCTCCTGTTGTTCTCAAGAACTGTGCTTCTGTGCTTACACCCTGCCTAGGGAAACTCTTTTGCCTCTGTCTGTCAACTTGTACCTTTCCTTCTTGCTGGAAGTTTGCTGTCACTCAGCCAGTCCCAAAGAAGGGTGACTACACCCAACCCTCCAACTATCGTCCAATTGCTTTAACGTCCTGTATCTCAAAAGTTTTCGAGTCAATTCTCAATAGAAAAATTTTAAAGTATCTTTCCTATCACAACCTTCTTTCTGATCATCAGTACAGGTTCCGTCAGGGACGCTCCACTGGCGATCTTCTCACCTACCTTTCAGACTCCTGGTCATCATCCTTTCGGGACTTTGGCGAAAGCTTTGCCATTGCACTTGACATCTCAAAGGCTTTCGATCGAGTCTGGCATAAAACTTTAATTTCCAAACTGCCCTCTTACGGTTTCTATCCTTCTATCTGTGCCTTCATTGCTAGCTTCCTTTCTGGTCATTTTATAGCCGCTGTTGTAGACGGCCATCGTTCTTCTCCTAGATCTATCAACAGTGGTGTTCCTCAGGGCTCTCTCCTATCACCAACTCTCTTCCTTTTCTTCATCAATGACCTAAGCTGTACATCTAACCCTATCCACTCATACGCTGATGACTCCACCCTTCACCTTTCCATTTGGTTTCCGCAACGCCCATCTCAGCAGTTACTTCAACAAACAAGGGATGAGGCTATGGCACACCTAATGTCTGACTTGGCTCGTATCTCTGACTGGGCTAAAAATAATCTGGTTGTTTTTAATGCATCAAAGACAGTTTTTATACCTATCAACCCGACAAAATCTTCCACAGGTATACCCACTAATGGTTAAAAAAAATTCAGCTTAATCCTGCATCATCCTTGAACATGCTTGGGGTTCCATTTACTCGGGACTTATCTTGGAAAGATTATGTTACATCTCTTGTAAAATCTGCTTTCAAGGGATTAGGTGTGCTAAGCCGACTCCGCTCTTTCATTACCCCTGCACAATTGTTGGCTCTTTACAGGGGTTTTATCCACCCTTGTGTGGAGTACAACTTTCATGTGTGGGGAGGCTCCCCACATACAGCTCTTCTCAATAGGGTGGAGTCAAAGGCTTTTCGTCTCATTAACTCTCCTCGTCTTACTGACTCCCTTCAACCTCTGTCTCTTCGCCACACTGTTGCATCTTTATCTCTCTTCTTTCGCTACTTTAATGGTCACTGGTCCTCTGAACTGTTTCCATGCATTCCTCCACCTCTACGACTGGTGCGTAGCACCAGTCTAGAAGCAAACTCTCATCTTTTTTCTCTCCAACTCTCTAATGCAAGAGTTAACTGTTACTCTCAGTCCTTCATTTCTGCAACGAGTCAACTCTGGAACTGTCTCCCTCTGTCTGTATTCCCTGCTGCCTATGATCTCCAGTCTTTCGAACGCAGTGTGTCCAGTCATCTCGAAATGATCAGATCTTGAATTTGGCTCTCTATTGTATTTTCTCTTTCTCTTGCAGGGAACTGTTTTCGCGGGCTCATGGCCTTTGGTTCCTTCTTCCTCCCCCCCCCCAAAAAAAAAATGGAAAGGAAATATAATTCTTTTAAAAATGAAGGCTATCCAGGGAAAATCAAGGTCGGGAACTGCAGAAATCTCAAATAAATACACTGAAAATAAATGTGGTGATTGTAAGAAGCAAAGTGAAGAGCTGTGCCGTAACTAAATGGGAGAGGACAGTGAGATGGAAGGGAGAATAGCAGAAGAAGACAACACATGAAATGAGAGGATGAAGTTGAAAAGTATTTATACACATGTAAATAAATAGATATATAAATACATAGAGATAGATAAGTAGATACAGACAGATAGATAGACAGATAGATATGAATAAATAAATAGCTAAAATAATTAAACAATAATGAGCTTAAAGAGTGTAACACCAATTGGTCTAAAAACCTAACATTTATTTTTGCTCATTTACCTTGACCTTCGACCAGTTGCTCTTAAACTCGAGTAACTTCATTCTTGCCTCACCCTTATCCCTCCCACCAAGTTTGGTCCAAATCTGATCAAGGTTGTTTAACTAGAAAGGGCTATGTGACTCTGACATTAGACGTTTCCATGTGACGCTGGTAGGCTATTTGGCTGCTTATTCTCCAGATAGATACTTTTAGCCTTGTCATACCTTGAGCCTCTTCTTTAATATTTGGTTTAAATCGGATTAAAACTGCATACCTTGACGTTTGATCTGTTGTCTGAAAAAACTATGGGTCAACCCCTGGGCTGATCCTCAACACTTCCACTAAGTTTGTTTCAGATCAGATCAAAACTGTTTTAGATATTTTGTTCACCCACAGAAACACAGGTGGAATTTTGACCTTACCTTGTGACCTTGACCTTTGATTGTTCTTAAAATCGACTCCATTCTTTTCTTTGTCTTTGAGTTATCCACCAAATTTAGTCTAAGTTGAACTATTACAAATGACCTTGCTGCATCAAATAAAACAGCTCTGTACTTTAACCTTTGACCTATTTATTTGCAAAAACAACAGGTCACTCCCTTAGGTATCTCTCAGTGTATCTTTCAAGTTTGGATAAAGTCGGATAAATATTGTATGTTATTTTGTTCACACACACACACACACACACACACACACACACACACACACACACACACACACACACACACACACACATACACACACACACACACACACAGAAAAAACAGGAGTTGGAGGTGCAACGATGTCAGTAGAGCAGAGGATATTGTGGAATGGCAGGTGAGGGGACTGAAGGAAGAGGATGGGTGTGGGGGCCGGGGATTTGGAGCCACTACGGTTGAGAAATAAGACGGTATCACCGAGGGAAGAGCCGGCTGGGGACCCAAACAGTCGCCTTGATCCCACTGAGATTCGTAAAGCGTGACTGAAGGCTTAAAGAAGATTGTGGAGGAGAGGCGAAGAGATACATGGCCAGTGGAAAAGTGGGATGGGGCGAGGAGGATCTCACTGCCTGTACACACACACACACACACACACACACACACACACACACACACACACACACACACACACACACACACACACACACACACACACACACACTGTAGAAGGAACCATTTAGTGCAAGACGTACCAGAAGTGCATTATTTACCAGGGGAACGGGAAAAACAACCTTTTAACATCTCCATTAATTTCCTTAAAGACAGTTACTGTGATGACGTACTGACATTTTTGTGAACTAAGAAGATTTTAAGGCTTTAGTCTTTTATTTCGGATTATGTTTTGTGGTGTTGATACGTTGCTGTTAACTAGGAACTCGGTTGGCCCGTTGAAGAAGAGAATGTACATGTGCTGCATAATATTACAGTAGGTAATCTGTTAATAATGTAGTTCCTTACACGCCGCCTATTTTCCCTCTTGTTTCTGGACTTAGCCAACGTTATGTGTACAACGTGGGAAGGTGATGATGATGATGATGATAATGATAATGGTACCGTTTTGTGTATGCACTGGTATAAGCATAAAATCCATCTGTCTCCCTATTTATAGCCAGACTCCAATATCCCATAAGGGATGGCCGTTTGTTTGTGAGTTAGTTTTCATTTCAGCAAATCCGAGGTGCTGACGATATTGTTTGCCATTTTGACGAAATAATTAATTGATAATGTAATGGTACACAGCTCACACTTACCGTATACATATCCTCTTGACTGAACTCTGTCAGATTTTACAGCTGAACACACTGCCAATAATCACCTTTCATTTCATACTTCTATCTTTCCATTAACATCGTTCACTTATTTCGTGCCTGTGATTTCATAAGTAAATACTTTTTATTTTTTCTTGTGTACCAGCTATCCCTTCACTGCAATTATATTTTTAAATCAATTATTGTTCATATATACTGCGGCACCAAATTTCTTCTTCTATTCATATCTCTTTTGTCTCGTATTACTCTTCAGTCGTTTCCTTTAAAAATGTTAGGCATTAACTTTAACTCACCTCTTCATACCTCGAATTGCTTCTACTATTTCACACTCTAATTTCACAGTCCCGTAGAATGAAAAATAAAAAATGCTGATTTATTGAAGATAGTTGAATCCGGTCATTTCGAGGCCGTTTTTTTTTTTTTTTTTTTTTTTTTCGAAAAAACAATCAGATTTTGTATAGAACATCAATTTATTTCACAAAATGCATTGATAAATTTGGTAAAATTACAGTCAAGCTATGATGTGCTACGGTGTGAACTTTCTTTTTTGTTTTTGTGAGTACCCAGGATTGCCACAATCACGTTTCCAGCACCATCAGTAATCAGCCATCATGTTCATGTCCCATCGGCCGTGATATCGTTTTCCATCGTTTTTATGCCCTGGTGGAATCTCTCTCCTCGTTCATCACTTATGGCTCCAAGATTTTCAAGGAAGCAGTCAATGTATATATGACTATGCAGAAAGTGTAGTTTCACACTCATATTGCACCCAGATTTCCGAAAACTAGACACCAAGTCCTCAGCAAGGTGCTTATAGTTTTTAGCCTTGGTTGAGGAAGCCCAATACAGCTGCTACAAACGCTTTCCAGGCATTCCTTTCGTCCGTTTTCATTGCGTTCGGGAGCTGTTGGTCTTTGATCAGCAATCATATTAATGTGCCATCAAAAATACCAGCTTTCAGTTTCTAATATGCCATGGCAGGGAATTTAGAACACAGGTATTGAAAACAGCTTCCTTCTTCAGCTAAAGTTTTTACATTGTTTCATTAGACAAAGCTTGATGTGCAGTGGCGGAAACAGTATTTTTTATGGATCAACCAAAGATTCATTAACAATGTGCGTCTCACCAATTTTAAATTGATTCCTTTCTGGTAACTCTTTTTTCATCCAGCGTTGACTCCTCGCACGACTGTCCCATAAACATAAAAAAACATGAGAATTTGGTGTAGCCATCTTGCTGTCCCAGGAGCATCGACAATACCTTGAGATCCCCGCAGACGACCCAGCTATGTTCATTGTATTTTATTTTATCCAGTATCTTTCCCATACTCTTGTAGGATTCTTTTAAATGAACTGAATGTCCAGTTAGGACTGAAGCCAACTCGTTTCCGTTATGTAGAAGGACACACTTTATATTTATCTCGGAGCTATCAATGAAAAGCCTCCGTTGATCAGGATGGTAATGGGTACCTCCCATTGTTTTCATCGGACATCTGATGTCCTCACAGAATACGAATGCTTCTTCCATCTTGAAAATTTTCAGTACGCTAGGTCCTTTTCTCTGCTTCTGAATAGAGTTAATGTTGTTCCTAGAGCTAGCAAGTTTAACCCAGCAGTTCAGCAGACTCTTTTGGCAAGTCAAGATCTCGCACCAGATCATTCAACTCAGCCAGAGTGAACAGTCTCGGAACCTTGTAACCAAACAATGAATCATGGTCATCACTGTCCTCATCATCAGTCACTTCATATAGGTCGGCTTCATCTTCAGAACAAATGAAGGCAGCGAGGACTGGAATAAGCACTTCTTCAGAGTGAGGGATAGATCGCTTTGCTGATGGAAGGTCAGGATATTTAACGAGATAATTTGTCTTGGTACTGAATCCAGAAACACTGACAAGGCAGAAGCAGCAATCGTTGAAATGGTTTTGTGGTTCCCTCCAAACCATGGGCATCCCAAAGCTCAGGTTCTTCCTCTTGCCTTTGGTCCATTGTCTAAGGTTCTCCACACAAGATCTACATGCAGAATGAGGTGCCCAAGTTTTATCCTGATCACCCCATTTCATTCCAAAATATGCGTGATATGCCTTTTGAACAAGGTTTGATATCTTTGTCATCTGTTTTGGCGTAGCAAAACAACCGCCTATGTAACAGGATGAGTCAGGGTCAACTTTGCATTTTCTCTGTTTATCTGCCTTGGGTAACCTGGAAAGAAACCAAACATAAAATCAGTTCTCAATATTCAATGTAAGTATATGAGATATGGATATATTAATTTAAAAGTACAAGGCTGTGAAACATAAATACAATACAGTAAGTGGAAATTCGATTCGAGTAGCAAAACCGCATTTATCCAATAAATTATAATAATGTATTATTCATTTTGCGACTAAGCGTGACGTGCTGTGTAAAAATGAAACTTATTTTCGAAATCAGCGTCCTCTACCCCAAACCAATTCAATTTGGTTAGTCAGCAAGATTGATGTTGAGTTGTGTTATCCATCTTACGTTATTGTGTGTACTCATCGCTTACCTTCCAATTCTTTTATGTAAATATTAACCATTGACAACGGACTTATAATCATACACGAAAAACGTACTGGAAGCAAAACCCCTTCAACAGTATATCTTATGACAGAGGATTCCCATGCGGCAGAATTAATACTCCCGCGCTGGCATATCAAGGCGGTTGACATGTTTTGCTCAAAGTGTGTGTGTGTGTGTGTGTGTGTGTGTGTGTGTGTGTGTGTGTGTGTGTGTGTGTGAACAAAATAACTGATACATTTTTCTCTTATTTTACCCAAACTACATGGAAAAGTTGATGACCAGCCAATGCGGCTTACCACCTATTTTTTTAAGTAAAGGTCACATGGCATTACAATCTCAAAAAGTTTTTAACCGTTTTAAACTAACCTATATGGAACGGTTGAATGCAAGGCAAGAAGGAAGGGCTTTGCTAATGAGAACAATCAAAGGGAAAGGTAACAGGTGTGTCTGAGTGTGAACAAAGTAACTATAATACTTTTTACTAGAATCGTTTTTATCGCTGAGGATGAGATGACGGGATGGAGTGGAGAGGTATATGAGAGTGGGTGGGTGTGAGCTGGGGGAGGGGGGAGGGCAGTGAAATAGTGGGGGACAGGGCGACAAGTAGGCGGTTTGTTTGTTGTCACCCCTTGCGGGATTAAGGCGTCTGGCAACAGATAGATAGACAGTTTTTATCGCATGTGGACCAAACTTGGTGGAAGGGTTTTGGTCAGTCATGAGGATGATGTACGGTTTTTGAAACTAATAGGTCAGTGGTCAAGGACACATTCCTAGGTCAGCTTCAACAAATTTCATCCTATTTAAAAAAAAGTTTGTGGGGGATTTGTGGATAATGCAAGGGCGAAAGGATTTCAGTTTCAGTACAGTGTGCTTTGTTAACGCGTGACAAGCGAGCAAGCGTTTGTAGAGTACATACGCCCATTATCATAATTTTATCTTGCTGTAAACTTTCAACATTTCTTGTGAGAACTGCTTCAATAAACTCTTGGTTATTGATCAATTGATAAAACCCAGAAATGGGCTTCACCCCTATACATAGAAAAAACGCTTATGTAAAAATATGAGCGTAATATTCGATATTTATTTGTTACAGCTTATGAAAGAAAACACATTGTTACAACAGGAAATCTTTTAAAAATCGATTTCATTGTGAAGCACGTCAAATGAAGCCCTCGGTATTTTCCCTTGGAAAGCTGGGATTCCAAGGGGTTTCTTTGGTCTCATGAGTAATATATAGCTAAAAATAAAATTTGTTAAATGTATTTACTACCTGGTGAAAGAAACTCTTCTCTATCTCACATGGCAGAAAAGTTTTTATGCGCTGAAAACCATCGCGGTCGGGCAGTGTTGTGTCGGGCTGGGCGGGGTCGTGTCGGGCCGCTCATTTCTCAGCTTATCGTAGAGCAAACATCGCTTCGTTAGGCATGCTCACTTCCCTTGCATTCGCTCGCTATGGTGGTACCAATCTTAAGTGGCGGTTTGGGTGGGGCACGAACCTCTGTACAGTGGTGCCACGTGTTCCATACCCGCTATGTGAACGGCTCTGATATATGTAATAGGCAACACAATAAGATAAACACATAAGAATATAATGGTAACGTCGTGTGTATTATAATATATGAAAGAACAGTAAACTGATTATGCATAAAATATTTATACGGCAATACAGAAACGTGGCATAATTATTTTACAGTGTTGCTTAAAAAAAAGTAGTCACTCTTATTGGCTGTTACCGTCTTTCTGGGGTTGGTAATAATGTCACAATTATGATTATAAGATAATGTGCAGGAATATAAGCAAATATATGCCAGTTTCTTAGTAAAAAAAATATATACACTAAACCCTCGTGAGCGGCAACACTCACACACACCCAGTCCGACCTGGTCATCTGTGAGGGATAGAGGATTAATAGGAGTGTTTGGGGACACCTCTTAAAAAAAACGCGCCAAGACTTTAACCTCCTGGGTGGTGTGGAAATAAAGTCAAATTTACAATATGTACATTATAACGTAAAAGAAAATAACCAAAATGTATCCTAAAATACCACAGACGAGAGAGAGAGGGGGGGGGGGAGGCAGACCAGGGGCAGTGTTGAGTGCAGCTGAGTGAGAGATGGAGGAAAAGAGGGAAGGAGGGAGAGAGTGATTGAATGAAAACAAATCATGGCGCCACAACAGCGAGGTCATCTGGCGCCATATGTAAAACAATAATATTTTTAAACATAATTAGATATAATAAAAACAAAATAAAGAAATGAAAGCACAAGTTTATAATTAAACATAATTAGATATAATAAAAACAAAATAAAGAAATGAAAGCACAAGTTTATGTCACTCATAAACAAAATTGACGCACATCTCCCTCAGGAGAGAGAGAGAGAGAGAGAGAGAGAGAGAGAAGGCAGGCCAGGGGCAGTGTTGAGTACATTGTCAAGCTGAGGGAAAGATGAAGGGAGGGAAGAAAGGAGGGCGAGAATGATTCAATGAATAAGCGCCGTAACATCGAGGTCATCTGGCGTCATATGTAAAACAATAATATAATTAAAAACAAAATAAAGAAATGAAAGCACAAGTTTATAAGACATAAAAGAAACAAAATTCCCTAGGGTGATGCACATCCCCCCAGGAGAGAGAGAGAGAGAGAGAGAGAGAGAGAGAGAGAGAGAGGCATCGCGAGTATGGAAAAAGTGGCATCACTGTACAGAGGTTCGTGCCCCACCCAAACCGCCACTTTAGAATGGTACGACCATAGTAATCAGTATATCCAATGTCAGGGTCACATGACAAACAAAACTGAAACAGCTTTTGATCTCATGTGGACAATTGTTGCTGGACGTGTTAATGATTAGGCAAGAATGAGGCAACCAGTTGTTATTTAGAACACTCAATCTAAGGTCAATATCACAAGGCAAAGTAAAATATATAGTCCTTAGGGAAATTGGTCGACACGGGTGTTGCAGTTTGAGCACTACTTCTTGTTGCTATTGTACTCCCCAGCTTCGTTGTACAGAGGCGTACTGTACTTGTATTTGTGAGTGGTGTGGTATATGACAGGGAAGGGTAACAGCACACAGTGCACTGGTTCAATGTATTACTCTGGCCTGATGGAAAATTCTGTGGCTGTGAATTGAGGCAGTTTCATTCCTAAAAACTTCTCGAGGATGCTATGGTGACACTGATTCGTATTTCCCGCCTCTCAGTGAAGAGAGAGAGAGAGAGAGAGAGAGAGAGAGAGAGAGAGAGAAACATCCAGAACTTAATAAAAGGCCGAGGTGTGTCAAGAGGCAGGAATATAGTTGGATAATTGGAGGTGAGTAAAGGTGACATGGTAAATGGTCTCGGTACACACACACACACACACACACACACACACACACACACACACACACACACACTGACATTTATTTGCAGCAATCAGAGTTCACCTGTAGAATAAAAACACACCAGTGCTCTCCGACACACGGCCCGATTTCATTGGCTGTTCGGTGATTTGCTGCATGTAATAACTTACTCCTCCAATTCAGGTTTACATTGCTACAATACATAAATCTCTCTCTCTCTCTCTCTCTCTCTCTCTCTCTCTTTATATATATATATACACACACACACACACACATAGATATATATGTAGCTGCTACCCATCTATCTGTCTATCTATCTAGCTATCTGTCTATCTATCAGTAACTCAAACTGTAAAGCCATGTACTTTCATTATTTTTAATGTGACAAGGAGTCAAAAACTAACAGATGCATGCGAGCTCCAAAATATAATTCAGCGGGTTCCATGGTGTCAGCAAGCTACAGCTGGGCAGCTCTCGTCCTGTAATGCAGTACAGTAGTAGTCTTCCTCTCTACATTGCACCTGCTGGGGCATCCGGTGTTGCCCAGTGACATTTTGCTCTGCTTGCTGTTGCTGCATTTCTCGAACAGAATAATAGAATTCCCGGCAGTGTGCTTTATACACGAGTTATATTAATATGGTAATTCATAAAGTAGATGTGTGAGTGAACCTCATTCGCTTATGCTTTCTAATAACTTGTATGTTGTGCACAAGGTCTTAAAGCGAGCCATACTAAAACCGAGTGCAGTAATATTCCAATTTCCTCCACCTAAGTCACAGGAACAGAGTGCCAGCTGGTGCAGATGATACCAAATAAAGCCCTTAACATTTATACCTCCATGACCATTATTGATGCCGTACGGTATATATCACTATCCATAATGTTTACTTTGGAAATGGGAGAGTGTGAACAGAACAAGGTGTTAAGTATAGGCAAGCAGATTATGTGACTACAAAAGCATTTCTCTCTCTCTCTCTCTCTCTCTCTCTCTCTCTCTCTCTCTCTCTCTCTCTCTCACACACACACACACACACACACACACACACACACACACACACACACACACACACACACACACACACACACACACACACACACACTACATTCTCAGGCTCTAATCAGCCTAATACAGATTTGCATTGGAAGCGATGATCTGCTTGGAATAATCCTCATTTCTCGCGTTTTGTGTGTGTGTGTGTGTGTGTATGTGTGTGTGTGTGTGTGTGTGTGTGTGTGTGTGTGTGTGTGTGTGTGTGTGTGTGTGTGTGTTAGAGTCCGCTCTGTAACTGGTAGGCAGATATACTGCTTTGAAAAATGATGCAAAAGCACACAACACACACACACACACACACACACACACACACACACACACACACACACACACAGCGACACAAATGAACAACATTCACTAGATCACTGTGCAGTGAGGTCGTGCTCCTCAGATACCATAAGCTATAATTATATTTTTTGGAACAGATTGGAAGTTTCTATCGTTAAGCAACAGATTAATGTGGACAGTTTTCTCACCACGATTAAGCTGTGGAACTAACGAGCCAGGTAAAGCCATTCGGGGTACAGGTAACAACAAAAGAGTAAAAGTTAGACAGCTCTTAGACTGACAGGAAGAGGTAGTCGTGATTCCAGATGAAGACATGATATCTGCATTAATGGTGGGCTACGATAGAGTGCCATTTCACTAACCAATAGGCTATACTGGAGTAAACTGGGAGAGACTAGTGGATTGCACTGGACTAATACAGACTGCAAATTGTGTTGTCTTGTGCGTGTTTTAATGACGGCGTGTTCAGACAATGAATTAACACCGTTAATAGGCTTTTTTTTTTTTCTTTCGGTAATGTACTAAATGCTAAGGATGATGACAGGCCGAACGAATTATTTCTTAGGTCGTGTATTTATGCACGTGAGAAGTGATCTATTCCCAATACAGGTTTATGTAGAGTATACTACTGAGTAAAAAATGTATTAATAAAAACCCGTTATAAGCAATCCAAGTACACCCACTGATACTTCAGAGGCAAGTTCGACGAGCATATGAAAGAAGCGTCGATTGCGGACATTCCCCAGTGAGGTGTAGGAAGTTAAAATCGAGCCGCGTCACTTTCATTCTGAGGTGAAAGTAGTCACGACATGCAACTGCAGTGATGAGAGAGAGAGAGAGAGAGAGAGAGATGTTTGTATGCGCGTGAGCGGTGGGCTGTCATGTTCAATGTTGAGAGGATAAACTAAGCCAGACAACTGTACTATGTGTGTAGAAGTAAAAATAATTCTTTGTCAAGTGAAATAATAGGAGGGGTACTGTCACCACAATGGATAGATGGTCGGGTTTATAATGTCAGGCAATAGATAACATATGCAAGGTAATATGACAAGGTTATTCATCGCCCCCAGTGTTTAGCATATGGAATAAAATTGATTGCGACCATGAGCTATGCGTATTTCATTCAGATTTCATGCAAAAGTGTGCTATGTAGATACCCTGATCAGAATATTTTCCCCTCAAAACACTCCTCTATTTTCTGTTACTCTCGACCCCTATCAGGAGACCTTCAGCCCCCCGGACTTTGGGAGTTGCGTTTAGTGCTACGGTAAGGGGCCGAGAAGTGAGGTAAACGAAAACTGTTAAAGTGTTAGTGCGATTGAAAATATAAGTTGGGTGAGTCTTGTCCTGCAGCTGCTACTAGGACAAGATTGACGTGGAAAGTGAGACAATGGGTAATGTACGAATAATAGTTTTAAGACTAATTTGCCTCTAAAACTGTGACTGTAAAAAAAAAAAAAAAAAAAAAAAAAGCACTACAGCCACCAATAAGAACAGCTTGCGTCAAAAATTGTGACTAAAGACCCAAAATACGGATTCACCAACGATGAGAGTGTGTCACCCCCCAGCGTGCATAGCAAGCTAGGGCGAAGCATATAAAACAAGGATGGGTAGGCAGGGAGTATGATTTTCAGCGGTAATTGATTTAGAAAGTTGAATTCTGTCCTAGGAATATACTAGAGCACCGGATATTATCAGTGTTCACAGTATGAGTATTTGTTAATTTCGGCTCAGTGTAAAAATTTATTCTTCAGAAATCTTAAGGGGGTACAATCTCTCTCTCTCTCTCTCTCTCTCTCTCTCTCTCTCTCTCTCTCTCTCTCTCTCTCTCTCTCTCTCTCTCAGTCCATTTGTAATTACACTATGGGGGCACTTAAAAGAAACATAACAAGTAACTTAAACACTTGATCATATACCTTAGCCACGTCCTGTACTAACCTGGCTTATCATTTAGCAAAATACAACAGGGATCTCTATCACTTGCAAATTATACCATACCATTTCCAGTGTATTTTTTTCGTGATGAACAAAATCATTATATTGGCTGTATTGTTCCGGTAAAAACCAAAATGAGATTCCAGTTGACGGGCTCGTATTAATCCTTTTTCTGCTTTCGTTCTCATAATGTTTTCAAAAGCTCTGTATTATCTATTCTATCTATCTATCTATAGTCAGACGCCTCAATTCCGTAAGGAGTTGCCACAAACACCTCGCCTCCATGTCGCCCTGTCCCCTGCCATTTCGCTGCCCTCCCCTCAGTTCACACCCCCACACTCACATACAGTATACCTCTCCACTCTATCCTTCCCTCTCATCCTCGGCCTCCCCCTCCCGCTCCCCCCCTCCACCTCATTGACATACAACAGTCCGTATTATTGTCAGTTAAGGAAAGTAAGTAGCACATCTTCCTTAGCGATTTATTTTTGGTTACGTCTGGTTAGCATAAATTTGTATGAATTTACGCTGAAAGTGCTGGTATTATAATTATTTATATCACACAAAAGGGGAGACTAACAAGTAATCTATCTATCTATAGACCTAGGCTGCTTCCCCCAAGGAAAGGGAGGTAGCCAAGACAGGAAGACACACTCCCAATTTACTCATCCACTCAAAACATTCATTCGCATCTTAGCTCCAAAGGGGATTAGGGACAGATCCTCACCGCACCACACCGCACGAGGGTCAACTGGCAGTGCAGTCAGTGACATCCGCGCAGGGCCCGACAGCAGGGCTGGTTTATCCCTGCCACATCATAGCAGACCCATCCCCTTACCGGCACCTGACCTGATCAGGCAAAATGCGGGAGAATATCCCCTCAGGGCTGCGTCATTATTTATTCACAGTTTCCCTCCATTCATTTCTATCACGCACAGCCACTCTTCCTTGCTCAATAGACATCTCTTTCACATCCATCGCTCTCCTCACACTGTCCATCCATCCAGTTCGTGGTCTCCCTCTCAGCCTTACACCTCTCACATCAGATGAAACAACCATATGGCAATGATCAAATTCCAACAGTAATTACAACGCCTCCATGTCACCAATATTCCACTTTTTAATGTGTCCGGTTTACCGCGCACGAGTGATAAATATATAACTATAAATGTGAGAATATGATTGACAATTCTCACCAACGAAGTATTTTTACTCCAACTCGTGAACAAACAATACTTTTCATGTAGTTAACACTGCACCGAGTTACTTCAATATTAAAACTTCAATGCAGATATGTTAAAAGATAATCATTTATCACCACTGTATCTGTATTTATTAGTATCATTGCCTACTTTGATCTGCATTCATATATCAGACCATCATTGCTGTTATGTGAAAATTTACTACTATGTATCTGAAAGCAAGACTGATAAACATTAGGTTAGCTCGATAAACAAGCTTATGAGGAGAGAATTGTGAGATGCAGACAATTATGAGAAGTAACCACAGGAAGGTCAGCTGGGGTGCATGAATAGATTGCAGTTGATTCTAGATAATACTTTGTGAGGGCAGCTTTGTTTCTTTTATGGGAGATGGAATATGACGATAGACATAAAAAAAAAAAAAAAAAAAGAGTAACTCGTACATACTCGTGTTTGAGCTATAAATACGACACACAGCACGACCCAGGTGATAGTGTATTTATGTGGACATGGACCCTCACACCCACATCGGGTCTGAACAATGACAAAAATACAACACTGGTTGGCTGGAGTTTTTCGTGCCACATAAAATGATGTCCGGGATGTAGGGTGGTTTACAGTCACTTAAATTATCTGGAGCACGATACCCGACCCTCAAACCTTCCACATAGCGGGCTTTCCGAGGATGGGATGGGCTGCTAAAGTGTTTTACTATATGCAAAAGCTCTAATGAGGAGCCTACGCGTGATGCCGTTGTGCAATCTGGGTGAGGAGACACTGCTAAGGTGTCATCCCTGAAGAACCTCCTCATATTCCCCTGCACCTCGCCGTAGGGAAGAGTTCTGGTCCGACCTTGGAGAGGCGCTGTCTGCCATAAGGGAGAGAGGAGGGGGATGGCTCCCTACACTGTACTGTACGTATAGGACGGCCCCACAGAAGCAGTTGTTTACCTGTGAAGGATAAGTCTGCTTGGCCATACAGACCGGTGTAAAGCAACAACAGCTATATGCAAAAACTACTTATTTATGTGCGTAAAAAAGTGTACCATGAGAGTTAAACATCAGTATGCCAGAGGGAAGCAAGAACGTGTGATGCTTCAGGTCGAGGGTGACAGAAAGCGGCTAGAAGCAGGGAAGTCTGCCTGTGCCCGTGAGGGTTGTGATGGCATTAAAGCCAGAGAATATATTTTGTTCTGCAGAAGAAGTGTGGCTGATACATCCCGTCCAGGTTTACTAGTACAGTATTATAGCTTGGGTCATAATTAGGTTGGTGAAGGATCGTGATGGCTGAAACTCACACCTGGCAAGTTTAGGACGTCAGCCTTTATCAGTTAGGCGGTGAAAAAGTATAATTGGTGAGGAAGGCCCATGTTGTGAGAGGAGATGAATCATAACGGGTGAGTGGAGGTGATGTGACACACAAGGGTTCGCCAGCGGGACGTTTTCTCACAAATTACAGGACTTATACATCATCAGCATGCCGGTGGGAGGGACTTTAGACTTTATTAGACCTAGGTTTATTCTAGGTAGATATTTGCATTATTCTTCTGGGTTACTAAAATATTGCAAAAGATTTTAAGGTTTTCTGTCTTCTTCCTCACCAAATAAAAATCTTTTATGTAGTATGTTAGGCAGATTAATTCAGAGACAGGCAAACAATGGTCAGTTGCATCTTCAACTTGCATGTATTACTTCTGAGAAAAAATCCTTAAATCTACTGAGGTAGGATGGCAAAGACTAATGACCAAAGTTTAGAGAAAAGGAAGGTGAGCGAAGTCATGCAGAGTCATGATAACAGTGGTGATGATGGCTGTGATGGTGGGAGTTAGTTTGCTATGTAGCTAGACTGTGGAGTAACACTAATGGGTAGAGAATATATTAAATTGTGTAGTTCACAATAATCATAACTGAAGTATTGAAACATACTGTAAATGAATGTTAATGTAAATGTAGACCTTCAAATAATTTACACTGAATAATGGAAATTCAAACAGAATTTGAGATAATTCACCAGAAAAGGGGACCGTATGCATCCCCAACCAACGATACTCTATTTACTCAGACTTGGCCTAAAACTGCCATCCATTAAATGATGAGATCCAAAAATAAATTAACACTAGACTATGATTCTGGTCATGAAAAAATGCTATGGAAAGGACGTAGAACAGCAGCATTTTCTTACTCTGCCACTGAGCTAAGGGAAATAACCTGCAAAATGGACGAAAATCTGGTCTAGGTTAAAGTGAAAAGAGTTTAGTATCCCATGTGATGCAGGAGTAGCAGGAATTAATATGTCTGTCGCCTAATATTGGGTCACGCGGAAATAATTTTTTCTCGATCAGTTATGAGGAAACTTACCATATTATGATGTATTTGGTTTCACGACAGAATTTTGACATTGGTAGTCAGATACGTTCATGACCCTCTACCGCTTTGTTCATAGCAACAGGCACTATAATTAAGGAAGTTGGCGCCACTATATACTGAACTGTAAATGTAACTCTCCTGTGTTTGCGCTGATTTTCATTAAAATTGCTATACATATAAGATATTACTATACATATAAGATTGCACTGCGCAGTTGACCATCGTGCGGTATGGTGCGGGGAGGATCTGTCCCATCTGCCCTTGGGACTAAGATGCGAATAAATGTGTGTGTTGATGAATAATTTGGGAGTGTGTCGTCCTGTCTCGGCTACCCCCATATATTTGGGGGAAGCAGCCTAGGTATATAGGTAGATAGATAGATATGATATTTAGAAATTATACAACATGGGACTGCTTTATCTTTCTTATCCACGATTCTCATCATTTAAGGAGAAAGTAGTTTATAGAGTGAGGGTAAGAGACTCATGAGGCCAGGTCAATACGGTTTTGCAGGGAATGCATGCCATTGTAATGTCACTATATATATATATATATATATATATATATATATATATATATATATATATATATATATATAAAGACCGGAGATGAGAGCAACCATAAAGGAAGAAAAAAAGCACAGAATTACAAAGATATGAAAGAGCAGTGTATTGTACATCACCGTTGTAAGACCCAGTTTTACTAAAAAATAAAATGAAAGTCCGTCTTTGTCGCGTAATTAACGATGACATGCCTTAAGGTCTATCAGTCTTGTAATAGCTTATATAGTAGTCGCTGCCGAGCTACAGGTAATAGTGAGTAGATATGTGAGGAGATAACCTCAGTTCACTTGTAGTCGGTGACAGGAGAAAATAAAGATGGATACTGGGGTTTGACTGTAGTTTATCTGTTCAGAGGGAATATCTCAAAATTTTCACTAAGTTAACTTCGTGAGCCTGACCCCTTTTAACACCATTGTGCTTCTCTCTCGAATCTAGACCCCCTTCTTGCTCTCTCCTCTCCAGTCTCCTAAATCCATCTCTCTACTTTCTCCTCCAGCCTCCTAACTCCTTCTGACTTCTTCTCGCTTCTCTCTCGTATATGAGAGCTTCTGTCACTTGGATTATAGGGTTGTCAAATGTTCTAGAACCCTGTGTGTGTGTATGGTGTATTCCTATCAGGCGTCACGAGGTGCAGACTACACATTCCTTGGGGGGAATGTGCAGTCGATATTTTCTGCCGGCCCTAGCCATGACTGACTTAACCTTCCAGATTACATTTATACAACTAGCTATTATTTATGATATTTTGGAATCCTGACAGGTCAATGACAAAAACATCAGTATTACAGTAACTATAAGGAAGCAATGTTGGTGATATCATCCTTTCTAAACACAATCATATATTATATGATTCCAGTAGGACCCGAGGTGATTGTGTGTGTGTGTGTGTGTGTGTGTGTGTGTGTGTGTGTGTGTGTGTGTGTGTGTGTGTGTACGCTTTTATGATTTGAAATGAAAGAGTAATTGTATGTACTCTATATATTTGTGATTATATTTGGTGAAGAGAGAGAGAGAGAGAGAGAGAGAGAGAGAGAGAGAGAGTTACAGAAGATACTGATAAACTCTCCAATAAGCATAAATTCCAACTTTTTTTTTTTTTTTTCATTTTGCAATATTGTCTACATAATATTTTCCGATCACTATGTCCCACAAACTTCAACCAAAATATTTTATCTGTGGATTGATCTTTAGACAGACACACTAATCGAGGAAGGGATGGGCGGAAAGGAAATTTTTTTCATTGGACTGTATCCTTCGCCATCAGTCTGCCCTCTTTCCAACTCACACCTCTGTCACATATACCCCTCCATTCCACCCATCCATCATATCCTATCTCTCTCTCTTTCATTTTACTCACATTCTCTCTCCAAATCAATCTCTCCTCAGTTCTCTCATCCTTTTTATGGTTATCTCCCTTCTTGCAGTTAACCGGTACCTGAATTTGATATATAACTTCAGTTTTCATCATTCTTATACAAAACCTTTATACATTTACTTATTTATTTATTTTTCATATATATTAATTTTTGTTTGGGGTACAGCATCTATTTCTGTCTGTTTTAGGGCAGTTGTTGGTATTCCCTCATGTACTCAAACTATCATTTTTTTTTTTTAATGCTTTCTCAGTTTCTGTTATAGCTATTAGGTTTCTGGTCATATATCCAAATCTGTATTTTTTTTTTTTTTTTTTGCTACTACGATGTAAAGCTTTATTTGCTCACCCGCCCCCCCCCTTTCCAAATATCCATTGTTTCCGTAATTTCATTTCTTATGAAACAGTATTTTCTATGTGGAGTACACTATAGCACCAGTCGAACAGGGCAGTACTCCAGAGGTGGATGGCAAGCTGGTGATAGGGAGAGCTGGAGCTCCCGTTTCACCAGCCCTCAGGACTTGATCCTGACCATCTCCCTTTGCTGAACAATTTCTGCGCATTCATTTACACAGAGAGTACGCCAGCATACTCTCTTCATACCTCTACCATCAACTGTCTACACCACACTACATGCACATTAGATATCACACCTTCTATTCCCACTCTCTTTAGCAATGGCCGCTGCAATATTACATTCAAAATAGGTGGTACCTCGGATTGCCACCACCGGCAGGGTAGGGCTAGCGGCACAGGGTCCTCTCGGTCGCCATCAAGCGACTGTGCCTGCAGCGACTAGTGCAGTTTCTGGTCATGATCGTCAGCGGAGAAGTGAAAGTGCTGCCTTATTCTTCACCGACATCCGTGGTCTTAATACCAATTTAAATTCAGTTCATTTTTTCCTACGGTCCATAATCTCCTCTGGCCCTATTCCCCACAGAACCATAAATCTCACCCTCTATTGAAATAATCCCATTTTGTTTTCCCCGTTACCATTTCCTCACAAACTTTCGTAACAAGAGCGGCACCTGTTGTTATATCAAATCTCAATATGCAGTTGACACCACTTAAAACATCACTTCATCCAGTTTTGATTACTCATTGTATAAACTACAATGTCAGAATATTACAAAATATATCTGTGTAGTCTATCGCTCCCCCAATGTCTCTTCGGAACCCAGTGTATTTGATTCCATAACCACACAGTTGAGTAACCTTAACCTCGCCCTTAGCACCAAAATTACCATTTTGGGTGATTATAACATACGTAATGTTGAATGGTTATTGCATTCTGCCAGGACTGACAAAGCTGGTCTTTTTTTTTTTTTTTAAGTGAGGAAGAAGGAACCAAAGGCAATGAGCCCGCAAAGCTGTTCCTTCCAAGAGAAAAACAAAATACAAGAGAGAGCCAAATTCAAGATCCGATCATTTCGAGATGCCTGGACACACTGAGTTTGAAAGACTGCAGATCATAGGAAGCAGGAAATACAGACAGAGGGAGACAGTTCCAGAGTTGACCTGTTGCATCAATAAAGGACTGGGAGTAACGGTTAACTCTTGCATTAGAGAGTTAGACAGAAAAGGGATGAGAGTTTGCTGCTAGACGGGTGTTACGCCATGTTGTAGAGGTGGAGGAATGCATGCAGACAGTTCAGAGGGGCAGTGACCATTGAAGTAGCGATAGAAAAGAGATAAAGATGCAACAGTGCGGCGAAGAGACAGTGGTTGAAGGGAGTCAGTAAGAGGAGGAGAGTTTTATGAGGCAAAAAGCCTTTGACTCCACCCTATCGAGAAGAGCTGTATGTGGGGAGCCTCCCCACACATAAGAGTAGTACTCCACACAGGGGCGGATAAAACCCCTGTATAGAGTCAACAATTGTGCAGGGGTAAAGAAGGAATGGAGTCGGCTTAGCACACCCAATCTGTTGGAAGGAGATTTTACAAGAGATGTAATATGATCTTTCCAAGATAAGTCCCGAGTAAATGAAACCCCAAGCATGTTCAAGCATGATGCAGGATTAAGCTGAATATTATTAAACATTAGTGGGTATACCTGTGGAAGATTTTGACGGGTTGATAGGTGCAAAAACTTGGTTTTTGATGCATTAAAAACAACCAGATTATTTTTAGCCCAGTCAGAGATACGAGCCAAGTCAGACGTTAGGTGTGCCATAGCCTCACCACTTGTATGTTGAAGTGACTGCTGAGATGGGCGTTGCGGGAATTGAATGGAAAGGTGAAGGATGGAGTCATCAGCGTATGAGTGGATAGGGTTATATGTACAGCTTAGAAGGTCATTGATGAATAAAAGGAAGAGGGTTGGTAATAGGACAGAGCCCTGAGGAACACCACTGTTAATAGATCTAGGAGAAGAACGATGGCCGTCTACAACAGCGGCTGTAGAACGACCAGAAAGGAAGCTAGAGATGATGCCACAGATAGAAGGATAGAAACCGTAAGAGGGCAGTTTGGAATTTAAACATTTATGCCAGACTCGATCGAAAGCCTTTGAGATGTCAAATGCAATGGCAAAGCTTTCGCCAAAGTCCCGAAAGGAGGATGACCAGAAGTCTGAAAGGTAGGTGAGAAGATCGCCTGTGCAGCATCCCTGACGGAACCCGTACTGACGATCAGGAAGAAAGTTGTGACAGGAAAGATGCTTTAAAATTTTTCTATTAAAAATAGACTCGAAAACTTTTGAGATACAGGATGTTAAAGCAATTGGACGATAGTTAGAGGGTTGGGAATGGTCACCCTTCTCTGGGACTGGCTGAATGAGAGCAAACTTCCAGCATGAAGGAAAGGTACAAGTTGATAGACACAGGCAAAAGAGTTTGCCTAGGCAGGGTGTAAGCACAGAAGCACAGTTCTTGAGAACAACAGGAGGGACCCCATCAGGCCCATATGCCTTGTTAGTACTGAGGCCAGTGATGGCAGAAAATACATCAATTGAAGAAATTTTAATATCAGCCATGAGGAAGTCAGAGGGGGGAAGTGATGGAGGAACAGCACCGGAATCGTCTAAGGTGGAATGGAGGAGAAAGTCTGAGCGAAGAGATCTGCTTTATCAGTAGAAGAAATAGCTACAGAGCCATCAGAGTAGAAAAGAGGAGGGAAGGATGATGAGGCAAAGGTGTCAGAAAGATTTTTGGCAAGATGCCAGAAGGAGCGGGAAGAACTCGAGTTGGAGAGTTGAGAGCATTTAGTACGGATGAAATTATATTTAGTAGAGCGAAAAACAGACTTAGCATGATTCCGGGCAGAAACGCATAAAAGATATGATTCAGGGGTGGGTTAGCTCCGGTACTTTTTATAGGCCCTCTCCTTGTTGTGGAAAGCATTAGAACAAGCGTGATTAAACCAAGGCTTTCGTGCATTAGTCAAAGGATATGAGAAAGGAATGTATGCTTCCATGCCCAAGAGAATAACCTCCGTAATGCACAAGGCACACCCAGATGGCTCCCGGCCATGGAAGCAATAATCATTCCAGGGAATATCAAAGAAGTACTGCCTGAGGGCCTCCCAATCTGCAGCTCCAAAGTGCCACAGACGACGTTTCTTTGGAGGGTGCGAGCTGTTTGCAGAATCGTTTAATCTCATGCAGCTGGTAAAGCAACCAACCAGAATACCAGATAATCCTGACAATAATGCCCATCCCTTAGATCTATTCCTGACAAATAATCCAGATCAATAGAGGATAGAGGTATTGTTTCCACTCGGATCATCTGACCACAATCTCATCAAAGCCTCATTAGTTAGCTTCCCCAAACCTCCTCATTCTGAACCTGCCAGGGTGACCCGATTGCACTTTGATAAGGCAACCTGGGATGGATTTAGAAATTATCTTGCTGACATTCCATGGGAATCTTTCTTCTCTAGTGATCCCAATTCTACCCAGTCCCACATTTGCTACTTAATACTAGCTGGTATAGATTTATTCATACCAAGTCAGCAGTTCACTAAAAGATCGAACTCTCCAAAATGGTTTGATAGCAACTGTGCCAGAGCAACAGCCCAAAACTCATTAGCATATAACTCTTACTTAAAATAAAAAACATCTGAATCACTCTCTCAATTTAAAATTGTTAGAAACCATGCAGAAACTGTAATAAATCTCACTAAATCAAACTTTCTTCAATATCAAGCATCAAAACTATTTAACAACCCCAATGACAATACAATATTTTGGTCAACTCTTAATTCTTTCAATAATAACTTTAACAAGTCATCTTCCATTCCCCCACTAAAATCTTCAGATGGCAACATTACAAATGACCCGCGTGGGAAAGCAGATATCTTTGCTAGTACATTTGAAAGAAATTCTACCATAGAGAAAGCCAGCCAGAACGTCCCAGTACTAGAACTTGACTCTCCCAAAATTGTTCCACTTAAAATACAGATAAAATACGTAAAATCCGTCCTAGACAATGTACCTACTAACAATGCTCCAGGCCCAGATGGCATTCTGCTTATTGTTTTGAAAAAGTGTTCCCCAGAACTTGCCTCTGTTCTTGCTAAAATATTCAGACTATGCATACGTACTTCTTCATTCCCTAATTCATGGAAAGAAGCCAATATCCACCCAATTCGAAAGAAAGGAAGTTCCTCTGACCCCTCTGACTGCAGACCAATAGCTGTCACATCTCTTGGTAAGGTATTTGAAACTTTAATTAATAAGCACATAGTTAAACATCTTGAGCCCAACAACTTAGTGATAGACAATACAGTTTTTGCCACGAAAGAGCCACCATTGACATACTCAATCTCCTGACTCATACCATCCATCAAGCAATCGAACTACATGGAGAAACTCATGCAGTAGAAGCACATAGTTAAACATCTTGAGTCCAACAACTTACTTAGTGATAGACAATAATTTTTTTGCCAAGAAAGATCCACCATTGACATACTCAATCTCCTGACTCATACCATCCATCAGTCAATAGACCTACGTGGAGAAACTCATGCAGTAGCCCTTGTTATTTCTAAAGCTTTCGACAGAGTATGTCACCATTCCCTGTTGTCCAAATTACCTTGGTATCGACTAAAGTCCTTTGTTCATTTGATTTCCTCATATCTCAGCAACAGAAAAATAAAAGTAGATGATGTATATTCCAATTTTAACTCAGTTAACGCCGGCGTGCAGCAGGGATCAATTCTGGCGCCAACCCTGTTCCTGGTTCATATTTATGATCTCTTATCTGTCACCCACAGTCCCATCCATTCATATGCTGATGACTCAACACATCATAGTTCATTCACACTCAGACACCCATTTACAAAGTCTGATATCTCTAACTCTCAACTCAGTACAGCCATCTCCATAAATCAAGACTTACCTACGATCAGTGAATGGGGACAAAACAAAGTTATGTCATTTAATGCTAGTAAAACTAAATATATACAATTTACTAACAGACAGGTATTGCCAGATTTGTATATTAACTTCAATGCTACAAATTTTCTTATCTCCAAAGTATTGAAATTCTTGGCGTCTCACTTAACAATTAATCAGTTGGACTTCTCATGGTAGATCACTTGCTGAAACTGCCTCAAAGAAACTTGGATTATTGTACAGAGTCTGTAACTTCTTCACTGACGAGCAGTTAGCTATAATTTAGAAGAGTCATGTGTGCTCTCAGCTTGAATACTGCTCACCCTTGTGGCATGGATGTGGAGAGGTTGCATTATAACAACTAGACAAAATTCAGAACAAAGCTGTTATAATTATTAATAACCCTGCTATTACTAATAAACTTCCTCCCCTACAAGTAAGAAGGAATGTTGCCTCTCTTACATTATTTTACAGATATTTTTATGGCAAATGCTCAGACAGAGTTGCATTGTGCCACCTCTACCTGCCTTCCCTTGTGCTACACGGGCATCTGGTTGCGCTCATGACTGGAATGTCACTCAGCCTTATTGCAGAACTTCTGCCTATCAGAATTCTTTTATTCCTCAAACTGCATCTCTCTGGAACTTGCTTCCCCAGAGTTGTTTCCCTCCAAACTTCAACCTACAGCTGTTCAAGCCTAAGTGTTACAGATATTTTATGAACAAAGGACACCAGTAATCTGGTGTATGGAATAGTTTTATTTTTATGCATTTGTTTTTCCTTCCTCTGTTCTGTTATTAAAAAAAAAAAAAAAAAAATCTATATATTGTCAGATCTGTTCTAAGTAGACCAATCCCAGCTGAAGAGGACATTTTGCCAGCCGAGGGAGATTTGCAGATAGAAACAGGGGATATAACCTTGGAAGAGGTAGCAAAATCTATAAAGGAGTTAACGAATTTTAAGGCCCCAGGAGCGGAAGGAATATTTCCTGAAATGCTTTAGGTGGAAAATGATGAGTTGATGAACGCGCTTTTCAAACTTTTTAATGTGGCTTGGAACAGTGGTGGAATTCCCGAAGAGTGGAAAATGGAGTGATTGTAAAAATACCAAAAAAGGGAGATTTAAGTGTGTGTGGCAACTGGAGGGGGATAGCTTTGACACCTGTAGTTGCAAAAGTCTTTTCCAAAATCTTGTTGAACAGAATAAAGCCAGTAATTGATAAAATTTTAAGAGAAGAACAAGCGGGATTTAGAAAGGGTCGAGGGTGTAATGATCTGATTTTTATTGTAAGGCATATAATGCAACAACCTTATGAGATGAAAATGCAACATAGTATGTGTTTTTGTGGATTTTGAAAAGGCATTTGATAGTGTTTCACGTGGAGCTATGTTGAAAATTATAAGATTCTATGGTATACCAGAAAGGTTTGTCAATATTATTAGAAGCCTGCATGAAGGTACTTTTTGTAAGGTAATGGTGGGTGGTTCTTTGTGTGATCCATTTGAAGTTATGTCAGGAGTGATTCAAGGAGGAGTTCTTTCGCTATTGCTGTTTGTTTTGGTTATGGATTATGTTATGAGAGAGGTTGTAAGTAGAACAGGTGCAGGAATTAACTGGAAAGAAAATATGAAGCTGATGGATTTGGACTATGCTGATGATATTGTACTGACTTGCGGAAGTATTTACAAGATGCAGAGGGTGCTTGATTGTCTTGTGGAGGAAGGAGAAAAAGTGGGATTGGTAATAAATTGTGGAAAGACTGAAATTATTAATATGACCGTGGAGAACCAAATCGATTGCGTAATTGGGAATAGTGTGGTGAAGAATGCAGAAAACTTTAAATATCTGGGAACTATTGCATCATCTAATGGATCATTAAACAATGAAACTGAGGAGAGGATTAGACGGGCTTGGCGAGCTGTTGGAATATTGAAATCTGTTTGGAATAATAATATGCTTTCGGTACATACTAAGGTGAAAATTTACAAGTCCATGGTTAGACCAATTTTAATATCTGGTAATGAGTCATGGTACATTATGTCACGGGGTTTTTGGGATTATGCAATAGTAAAGAATAATATTCAATAATATTTGATAATTTAAAATGTTACTTGAGAACAGGACAATGAACTGACTTGTGAAAATCAAGCAATGATTACTTTATGCCGGCTTACTTCGCCGATTCTCTAAGGACGAGAATTTATAAACTTTCTCAACAGTGCACAGCAGAGACTAATTACTCACACATGCTGTTTATTGGTACTGTTAGCCTCTGGAGAAAGTGACTACACCCCTGACAATCAATAACTAATGCTATGAATGATAAGCAGGTTCTTGCTGGTGCATTAACTCCAAGCTGCACAACGGATATAAGTTAATAAAAAGGACTGGCCTTAGTACCAGTTATGAATAATGCAGCGTTTATGCAAACTAGGAGCAATAACTAGAAAAAGCTTAATGTGGAGAAATAAAACACGAGTTTACATTACATTAAGCTCAAGGAAAAAGAACTGTGAATTTATTAATTACAATGAAACAAATTTATGTTACATGTTTCAAAATGAATTCAAAAATAAGGAAAACATACTCACTCGCTCACTCAAAAGTTAAACTCTTAAGCCTAGGAAAATATGGAAAGAAAATACTGGTCAGAGAGTGGGCTAAGCGGAATGGACTGGGCGTCGTTGCTGAGGAAGGACACTGCCACACATGCTGAACCTCTAGCCGATTCACGCTAGGTGGGGATTCAGGAACTCGTTGTACACATGCTGCAAGCTGGGCCAACAAACCTAGTCCCGCGGCGCTCTAAGTCTGACTAAATTCAAATTGTGAGAGAGAGGCGAGGGCAGGCCGCACTTGCTAACAGCTAACACAAAGAAAGTGAGTGAAACACGCCCAAAATAAATCACTCAGCAAAAGCGCTAATGTTGCGCGCAAGGACGATCACTTATGAAACAGTGAAAAATGTTCTGAAAACACTCCTGATCGGGTGAATACGTGGCGGTTGACTGAGTGATACTTATGGGAATTCACTAGAATTCGCAGTTTCCCACCAAAGTTCAATGTCACGAGTTTATTTAGAATGAGAATTGCACCAACTCGTGACACAGTACAATTGCAACAGATCAGAAAGTATTAGGATTTTAGAATAAAATACTGAGAAGGATTCTTAGGGTAAAGTGGCAAGACAGAGTTACAAATGAAAAAATATGGGATATTACGAGAGTGGAACCAGGTAATGAATATGTGAGACTGTCTTCCTGGAAGTGGCTGTGGCACATATTCAGAAAAGAAGGCAGTTTAATACAGGATTTGCCAGAGTGGACTGCTAAAGGAAGAAGAGGTAGAGGTAGGCCGAGGGAAACCTGGTTGAGGACAATTAAAAGAGAAGCAGGAGAGGAGTGTTGGTGGGACCTGAAGGAGATGGCAAGAGACAAATATTGGTGGAGAGAGTTCACCAAGGCCCTATGCATCCCATGGGGTGCCACAGCAAATGATTGATTAATTGATTGCCAGATACCTTAACCTGTGGCATCCCATCGACGTGAATTAACGTCCACTACGTTTTGTCACTGTCAATCCCGTTGACATACATAAACGCGAATCAATTGCAAGGTCCCTAATTTGAACAATTTTCAATTTTCGCGAGTGATTTTTGGTACGTATACACGGGACACCTTCCTCTATAAGATGCCTGGCATGGACAATGCCTTACTCAGCATGACCTTCCTCCCCTCCATGCCATTGTCTCAGCAATTCACCTGTTACCAGTGACCTGGCCAGTAAAGCCATGTTATGCCACGGTACGAAATTCAGGGCCAGAGTGATTCCCCAATCGATGACAATGTGGAGGACTAACTTTGCATAGCATTAGAGGAAATAACAGTCAGAAAAGATGATCAGGTAATGTTGCCAAAGAAGGTCAGGTATGTTGATGTGTTTCATGAGTGAAACAATGCTTATATTGCCTATATTACTGTGTGAAAACCAATATTCTCTTGTACTACATATAAATTCGTATCAAGTAAATAAATAAATACCGTTTATGAGTGGTGTGGAATGGTTACCTTCCCATAGAACTCGTTTTCTTTGGAGCCAGCCTAATAGAAAACACAGTAAGGTGAGGAGGCACTGTTACCTGTATCAAGTATTTTAAACCTCAGGTGAGCGATTTCTCTCTGATTTTTCAATGTTTCTCGCCAAAAGCGGAGGTTTGAGCTAAAATTTTTTCCAAAAATGGTCAGGATTGGGGGGAGTCAGTGGTGGAAAACTGGTCAGGATGGGGCGGGTTAATCCCGTAAGTGGTGGCCACAAACAAATCTCCTCCATGTCGCCGTGTCCAATGCCACTTCCCTACCCCACTCCCAGCTCACACACCCCTCCCTCATATACCTCTCCATTCCGTCCATCTATCTCATCCTCGGCCACCCCCTCGCTCACCTCCCCCCTCCGCCTCACCCTCATACACTCTCCTCTTTAGTCTCTCGCTCTCCGTGGCCAAACTGTATTTTAACAGTTGTTTATTTGTCTGTCTGAAAAGAAAGCTATTTTGTACCGACATGTGATGTACAGTCGCACTCCTCCTAGGGTGACCCAGAGGAGCATAACCGTAACATTCCCTCGGTTACAGGTGCTATCTCCCTCTCTCCCCTCAGCTGCTCACTCCTCGTCCTGATGCGGTCCTCATGCCTTGGAACGTACCAGCGAAATAACCAGTAACTTCAGCAGACTTCACCATTTTGGCTTTCAACACATTGGGTGAAAGTTATGGGGAAGTCTGAATGGGAAAAATGTTCGTGGGCTGACTGTCAAACCAGGCTGACTTCCATGAAACGCCAGGCTCAGCTCGTCTTTTGTGATACTATGATATGTGGCCCAGGTGTTGATGGCTGGAATCTGGTGCGTGTTATGTTTTTTTTTCCATTTACCTTTTTCTTCTTTTAATGAATATTCACTTCTCTGTAGCTGTACCCCAATAGAATATATAATTTTTATTAAATTCGCTTGGTTAGTTGTCAGTCACGTATTTTTTATCTGTCTAGCTGGTAACTCTGTTGGTGAATGGTTGTGTTGTTTTCTCTCTGTCTCTGTCTCTCTCTCTGTCTGTCTCGGTCTCTGTCTGTCTGTCTGTCTGTCTCTCTCTCTCTCTCTCTCTCTCTCTCTCTCTCTCTCTCTCCTGTTCCTTGTCACTTCCAATTTTAATCTACTCAGTCGCGTCACTTCCTTTTCCTGTTGGTTCTGGTTCTGACTATTTTCTGTCTCCAAATGATCTTTTTTCCTTTGGCTTTCTTCCTTTCTGTCGTCTTCCACTGAACTGCTCGTTTTAGTACAGTTCCGTGTGTTACGAGGTTCCGTTTGGCTGTTTCCTTTTCAGTGTTTTAGTGCTTTATTTATTTTTTTTTTCTCTCCAGTGTTGTTCATTTGGGCTTCCTTTTATGTTTCCTTCGTCTGGTCATGTTTTGTGTGCTTATATCCCTATCAGTCATAATATTATTCTGTCTGGTTGTGTCCCTTCCAGTTCTATTCTGTGTGATCATATATCTTCCAGTCCTATTCTGTTCAGTTGTGTCCCATTCAGCCTTATTTTGTGAGGTCATGTCCCTCCAATCATTATGTTTGTGCTTGCGCCCCTTTCAGTCATATTTTGTGTGGTTGTGTCTTTTTCAGTTCTATTCTGTGTGGCTATGTTCCTTTCAGTCCTCTTCTGTGTGATTGTGCTGCTTGCAGTCCTGTTTCTTGCGGCTGTTTCCCTTTCAGTTCCGTTCTCTGGGGTTGTCAAGTACTTTTGTGAATGGTTGCCCCGGTTTTCAAATCACCGATATTGTATGTAGTTGTTTCCCTTTCAGTCGTGATCCGCTTGGCTGTGTATCTTTCAGTGCGGTTCTCCTTTGGTATTAACCATGCCAGTGTGACCCTCCCAATCTGCCTCCTTTGGTCTGATAGGCCTGTGGTTCCTCTTCGAATGTTGGCGGGGAGAAAATGTGCCGGTGTGGGGAGGATATTCTCGTGTACCCCATAGTCAAACTGGGCCATACTTTCGAGGCTTATGGAGAGGTGGTTGCAAGGACAGTTGCGTCTAGTTGCAGCAGTTCTCAGTACCCAGCTCCTGACCATATTCTACTGATCTCTTTTAGTGTTTCATTTTACGAACTGCAGTGCTGAATATTGTCTTATACTCTTTCCTCTAATTATTTAAATGTAAATACATGCATAGTATGAAATGAACAACCATTTTCAAAATCTTAATGTAATGGTAAGCCTATAACCAGGTTCAGAGTTCTCAAGTGCGATAGGAGGAACTATAAATATGGTACTTTGACTTCAACCTTCCTGATGATGATGACCAACTTTTGTGAACCTGATGTGCCCGGTGGGAAGAAAATAGGCATATGGAGGTAAATAGACGACATTAAAAACAGAGGTCCATGGGGAACATAGGCATTGGAGGGAAAAAAAAGTTCATATGAGGAAAAAAAGGCTCATCGTAGAAATTGGTCCAAGGGGAAACTTAAATCCAAATAGGGAATTAGGTCCATGTGGGAAAGTAGGACCAATAGGAAAAGGTCATGGTGGAAATAGGTCCTTAAGGAAAACGATAGGTCAGTTGGATATAATAGGTCCATGGGGAAAATAGGTCTAAGGGGAAAATAGGTCAAAGGGGAAATTTGGTCCATGGAGAAATTGGTCCAAGGGGGAAATAGGTTCAAAGAGGAAAAGTGGTCTTTCTGAAGAAATGGGTCCGCAGGGCT
The DNA here is from genome assembly GCF_032717465.1 of Coenobita brevimanus. Lineage (NCBI taxonomy): Eukaryota > Metazoa > Arthropoda > Malacostraca > Decapoda > Coenobitidae > Coenobita > Coenobita brevimanus. Next base: position 15,468,247 of record NC_136959.1, read on the forward strand.
CAAAGCACAACATTGGGCTAAATGCTTCATATTTTGTCAAAGCTGTTTCCACACGATTCTTATATAGTATAACCATGTACGCTGATATTACGAAAATGATCAGTGTCTGTATTTTCAGCTTCGTAATGACTCAAAACTTTCAGGTGGCCAGTTAAATTTTCATAGTCTTCTTAACGATATGTGTAGATTCAGTGAAGCTTATTGGTTTCAGAGATAACACATTTATGGTGCACGGTTTCATTCTGTGACTTCGAGTAAACTGGTGGCCAATTTGAAAAAAGTAACTTAACTTACAAATTACTACTTTTTTATGAGTTTTACAATGATGTGCTTAGATTCGCTTTACCTGTACAGTCTCCGAGTTAACACGATTCTGGTGCTGAGCTCATTCTGTATCTCCGATAGTCTACTCAGTCTCTCGCTCTGCTCGCTCGGTCGAACAAACTCTGCACGTATTATCGTAAAGAACATATAACACTTCATGTCTTTACCGCTTCTTGTGAGTGGGTTTTTGTCAGCCTCGTTGTAGAGACAGTTGGTATATCACACCAGGATACACAACGAAAGCGATACTTCAGTCATAATTGAGGGGAGAGAGAGAGAGAGAGAGATGGGGGGGGGGTCTTCGTTCCACGAGAATGGAAGGTATACCGGAAGTACACAAGGAAGGTTTTCCAATGAGTCCGATAACATCTGACATTGGGAGCATCCACACAAGGTGCCTATGGGGCCAGCTAAGCCCCTCTCTAACTCCCTGAGCACCTTACGTGGTGTGCACCTGAGAAATTTGATTCACGTAGTCGAACAGCTCTATGGCGTGGACTTCAGCGATAATAAAATGGCAAGCTTGGACATTCAGGTCACTCTTCTTCAATTTATCGAAAGAGGGGGCCATGCAAGCGGCAAGAAGAGTGGAGAATATCATCGATGATGAGGAGCTATCTATCTATCTATCTATCTATTGCCAGACGCCTCAATCCCGTTTGGGGTGGCCACAAACAAATCGCCTCCAAGTCGCCCTGTCCCCCGCCATTTCACTGCCCTGCTCCCAACTCACACCCCCCTCTCTCATATACCTCTCCACCCCATCCCTCCATCTCATCCTCGGCCTCCCCCTCCCTCTTCCCCCCTCCACCTCACGCACATACACTCTCTTCGTCAGTCTTTCACCCTCCATCCTCTCCACATGGCCAAACCACCTCAGTGTGTTCCTCATAACGCTTCCTATCACATCCACATCCACACCACAACTGCCAGTAATGTGCGTTTTGTGAGCGCGTGACGAGCTAGCGAGCGCCATGTTATCAGAATTTCCCTCTGGTATAAAGTTATAAGCGGAATCTTTGATATTTAATTGCTTGAGTTGATGCCAAAAAAAAAAAAAATGTGATATGATAGATTTTTTTTTTTTTTAATCTGATTTTGTAATTGTGGCATTCACCGATTAAAGCCGAACACTCCCTTGGAAAACTCGATATTTCAAGGGGTTCCTACGTCTTTTTGAGTGAATTTTCAGTTGATAGCAAAATTTATTGAATAACTGTAGTAAGAATTTCAACTCTGCTTCGCATGGGAGTAAAATTATTATCTTCTGCTTATCGCGACGGTTGGGTCGGGCCGGGCCGGGCCGGGTTTGGTCGAGCCGGGTCAGGCCGGATCGTTCATTGCCAGATTAAACTGAGAGTAAACATTGCTCACTGTCTTCAGTCGTTCGCTCGTAATTACCAAGATCTGACTGCACTGAACTAATGCTACTGTGTGTTAGGTTCGAAACATTTGCTTGCAATGGAGAGGAATATAGGCAACACAAGGGTCTAACAATGGGCTCGCCTTTTTCTGCCGTCATGGCTTGCCTGTATATGGATGCATTAGAGACGGACTACTGTACGAGAATTATAAGTAGGAGTGCAGCTTGGTTCAGAAATATGGACGATGTCTTATTAATTGTACCTAAGGTCACCAATATTTAAAATAAACCGAAAATGTTAAACAACGTGAATGATGACATAGTGTTTACACCAGAAGAAGAGAAAGATGAAAAAACTCCCATTCTCAGATACTACAATAGGAGGAACAGAGAAGGAAGCTAAATACACTGTGTACCCTAAGCCAGTGAACAAAAATGATTATCCACTATATCTGCACACAACGAAAGGACCTAGTCCGAAGTTATGATAGGGCTTTTCCATAGGAAATAGAGAATTTACAATAGTGAGGGCGTTGACGATAAGATTAGATAATAAGAGAAGTCTTCAAGAAGCTAGGCTATCCGGTAGGCTAAAACCGTAATGGAAACCAATTGATATCAATAAATACAAAAGAAAAAATTCCAGTGTCCAAAAAATGACAGTGCGAGGTAGGTATCCGTCCCCAGCTCAGCCATAGTTTCAGGTATAAAAAGGGGTTTCCAGAAAGCAAGTCTTACGATCGCATCATTTTCAGTACATAGAATAGGAGAGATGGTGAAAATAAAAGTAAATGGAAGTAAAAATGAAAACAATGTAGTATACGGCATACAGTGCAGTGGATGCTCGAAAACATACGTAGGGAAAACAGGGCGAGAAATGGATACAGTGATGGCAGAACATAAAACATATGTTCGGTGTCACAGACTATTCAGCTCCCTGGTCCTGCACATAGGTTAGCATAATATTTTGCTTATGTGGGAAGAAGGTACAGTCATTGACAAAGATCTGAATAAAAACATTGAGAGAAATGTTGCAAGCAGCTCACATTTATGTATTTGTGTAACCAACCAAGGAGATGGGTTTTTCAGTAAGAATACAGTCAGAATAACACTTATGTCGAAATCAGGGGAGGGGTAGGACGCCAGGATTATCGTGGACCTAGAGGCAGCCAATCAGGTTGCTCCACGAGGAGGGGGGGAGAATTTCCAGAGGGATTAATGTCTTGGCACTGTCACTTGTTGTTCAGTCTCTTTGAAGTTGGGCTCTGTGTAGCTCGAAACAATAGAGAAAAAAAAGAATTCAGGCTTCAACTTGGGTCTCTCCCACTCAACATTTCCAGTTGTCAAAATGGATCATCTAGATCTGCAGGTATCGTGGAGAATCACTTTCCTTCCCCTCCTATAATCTTTTCTTCACAGCTGTGCAGAGCCTCCTCTTTGGTTGCTACCCTGTCATGTCCATCCTTGTTTTAATACAGGTTGTGATCTCTTATTCTCTCTCATTTTTCCTCCCTCACCTTAGCATTATCCTCTGTCTCTCCCAGTTTCAATAATTATCCCTCAGATTTATTGAATCACTCCTCCTTGCTGTCACACCATCATACGTACATTTCTGAATGCCCTCAGTCTGTCTTCTTCATCCTCAATATGATCATAGCATAACCATCAGTGTCGTATTCTCTCTCTCTCTCTCTCTCTCTCTCTCTCTCTCTCTCTCTCTCTCTCAGTGAACTAATAGTTGTAGGTTATATCGTTACTGTACACTGCTAACATCAGTACATCGGGAGTAATGATGACGGCAGGATATTAATACTGACGAAGGGATCACTTGCTGAAGAGTGAAAGCTATGTGGTTCTGAATGCTGAAAATATAGCATAGTAATATTGCAGTTTACTTATAAATGTTTGAAATGTGATGTATTTATACTGTGGGTTAATTATTATCTCCAGTGTTCTTTGAAGGAAGCGTTGCCATTTCTTTTCGGTATTTGCTATTGCACTCAGTCTTTCCAGTGAGAGGACACGAGGTGATGATAGGGGCTGTGGTGGGTGAACGGAGAGAGACTTACCTTATATCATCCTCATGCTCTCCCCTACATCTCTCATTAGGTCGGGTAATAGGCTGTTGCTCCAGTGATTGTATTCGAAGACATGGGCCGGTCTGAGCTCACCCTCATTCTCCTTCCACTTCCCCTTTCTTTTTTCATTTCTTGGCGTCCCTCTTATCTTTTTTCCCTGCCCAGCACCACTTCGTCTCACTCTGTCTCGCTTTGCCCGCGACCCAGATGCTCCTTTGCTTCCTCCTCGTCGCTTCCACTCTCGTTTTTACCGTGTCTCTTCCCATTCTCTCGGAAATATTCAATGTTGTTTCTCTCCTCTTGAAGTTCGCTTTCCCAGTCGTAACCTGGCAACCTCAGTGTCTTGTGACTCAGCTGCCTTCGCTATACAGCGAGCCCTTTTGTTTCCCTTCCCTGTTCTCACTTTCTCTCCCTCACTTGCAATGGCTCTCATCTTTCCTCTCCCAATTCTACAGAGGGCGGTATAAATTGCAGTTAGGAAGCTTACTCACACCTCTTCCTTACTGATATATTTCTGATTCTGTTCCGTTACTTGAGTCTAGTGTGTTACTCATGCAGTCTCTGTTGGCATTTAGAACTTATAAGAACCCAAAGCTAGGATGTTAATGTGTAGTTTGGAAAATAAATCTCCAAGGTAGAGGTACTACGAAGTCTTCTTAATGGACGAGAAATGGGCCGAATTTCTCCTATCTGGAGTTCCATTTACAGGTTCCCTTCTCTTTTCCTTTCCGTCTCCTTCATTTCCTTTTAATAACATTCAGTTTCATATCCTGACTCCTACAGCTTTGATTTCAGTATTATTTTGTGATTATTGTGGTGTGTGTGTGTGTGTGTGTGTGTGTGTGTGTGTGTGTGTGTGTGTGTGTGTGTGTGTGTGTGTGTGTGTGTGTTACCTTTATCAGTATGACGTCTATATCTCCTTGCCTGCGAATATTCACCTTCCAAATGACTCCGCGTAATCTAGACGAATTGGACATGGTAAGATGTGTCAATAGTCTAATATCACTTAACATATTTGGAAACCAGCTGATGGTTTGGAGGTGCCTTGCTCACAAATACTATCTTATTCAATTTGCTAGACTATAATTCCCCTACATCCATTGTGACGATATGTAACGGTATGCTTCATCATTACGTTCACCTGCAAATTAATTACAAGGATGATACTACTCAGATAAGTATATACATTCTAGATATAATAAGAAGGTGACTAGATACCAGTACTAGAAAAACCCGCCTTTCCCCCGTAAGCCTTAATTTTATAGTTTCATAATTTCATCATACGGCAGTGACAATTTCTCATAAAATTGCTAGACTATAACAGTATGTACAAGTATATAATGTGAAAGTATGAGTGGTGTGGGAGTTGTATAATCCAGTGCAATGGGTCTCCAGTAACCTTATTAATCTCCCTTAAGGTTATTCCCTCAGCCTTTGTACACCCTGCGACCCTGGAATGAGGTGTGTTGGGGTTATGAGACTGATTTGTGGTGGGGTGAGTGTGGGGGTGTGGTGGGGTGAGGGTGAGGATGTGGTGCTGTGTTGTGAGGGAGCTATGATGATGAAGATGGTGGATGGAATGCGGAAGGAGGGTAGTAATGAGAGAGACTAGTGTTGTGAGAGTGTAGTCGAGGTGCAGTATTTTTCAGGTGATGTTAACGCAATAGTTTACGTTCTACTGAGAGTAAGTTAGGTATACGTTTGTGTGTGGATGTGTTAGAGATACACATTCCACTTAATGTGAAAAAATTATAGCTTGTTCCTCACTTAATTCATTACATTCTCATCTTTTGTACTGTACATGTATCATCCATCCACCAAGACAGATCAGAAAGGAGATACTGTGCATACTTGCATTGCTCTTGTTGTCATCAAGTTGGTAATCAGTTAGAATCTACTATCCAGTGTACCTGGTGCAAAGAAATGTTTATTGTGCTCTGCAGATCTACAGTACATGGTGACTCTACATATCTATAGTACATGGTGACTCTACATATCTACAGTACATGGTGACTCTACATATCTACAGTACATGGTGACTCAGCACATCTATAGTACATGGTGACTCTACACATCTACTATACAGTAAGTGGTGACTCTACAGACCTACAGTACATGGTGACTACTGTACACGTCTACAGTATATGGTGACTACAGATCTACAGTACATGGTGACTCTACACTTCTACAGTACGTGGTGACTCTACACATTCAGAGTACGTGGTGACTCTACACATCTACAGTAAGTGGTGACTCTGCACATCTACAGTACGTGGTGACTCTACAGATCTACAGTACTTAGTGACTCTACAGATCTAGAGTACATGATGACTCTACAGATCTAGAGTACATGGTGACTCTACAGATCTAGAGTACATGGTGACTACAGATCTACAGTACGTGGTGACTCTACACATTTACAGTACGTGGTGACTTTGCAGATCTATAGTACGTGGTGACTTTACAGATCTACAGTATGTGGTGACTCTACAGATTTACAGTACGTGGTGACCACAGATCTACAGTACGTGGTGACTCTACAGATTTACAGTACGTGGTGACTACAGATCTACAGTACGTGGTGACTCTACAGATCTACAGTACACTACAGATCTACAGTACGTGGTGACTACAGATGTAACTTGCAATACTTTGGTGATAGAAACTCCGTGTACAAACAGCTAGATAAGGAGTTTATTACAAGCTCACAGTAAAATAGTCTGCCCGTGTCGGCTGTCTGCTAGGAACTGATGCAATAACGCCGTCTTCAGGCGTGGGAAAGGGTGCTGACCTAGCAAGATTAGTGGGGGCATGTATGCATTGGGGGGGGGGACATATATACATCGGGGGTAGACATATTGTGGAGGGGGTACACTACTCCCCTGGGTAGCTGAGACGGTGTCTCCTGACACCGGGAGGTAAATGGTGTTTGATTATAGGAGTTAGGCAGGACCGGGAGGTTTGTACAAGGGACAAGTATGATACAGGGGCAGTAGGGGAGACATGGCCATGTTGAGGGGAGGGAATTAGAAGGATATATACATATAAGATATACAAGGAATAATAGGTACAAATCCAGTAAGGGTCGAAGGTATATATAAACATAATGGGAATTACACAATAATAGTTTGATACATGAGAAACAAGGAGTAGATATGAGAGTTCTTTTGTTGGTCTTCCTTCATGTTTTTTTTTTTTTTTTTTTGTATTTTCTGTAGGATACACTGGCACTCAGTAATGCATGAAAGAAATACCATCATTGTCTAGTAGGCAGAGTGCGGTTCACAGTTTGGTTAATTGTTAGATGGCAATGGTAGTCACGGAAGGCGAGGGCACTAAGTACGGGGAGTTTCTACGTCGTGTGTAGGGCGTACTATGCCGGTAGCGACTCTGATTTCCTGGAGTCGACGTTCCATTTTTCTGACACAACAATGCACTGCACAGATGATGAGTAGAAAACCTAGGAAAGCAATAACCACAGGGGAAAACACAACTGTTGGATGAACCCATGAACGGCTGAAGGCCAGAGAAAATTGATCCATAAGAAAATCACTGTCACTGAGGAAGGTGAGCATGCGCAAGTGAGAGGAGGTGATGGTAATGTTGGCAGATGGTAGGGTTGAAGGCATGTCGATTGGTTGAAAGATGTCATAGGAGTGTTTATGAACAGCTTGGTGATAGCGAGTGGCGTAAGTGATGACGGACTCTGATTTGACGGTACAATAGTCAGGTGCTTTGTAGAGACCACTAGCGGGGACGGAGCGAACGGAAGAACCAGGACACATGATTGCGACAGAGATGGGAACAGCAAAGAAGAAGTACTGGACATGGTTGAGGTGAGCATGGTGGACCGGGAGGTCAGGAGCTGGGACAAAAGAACAGGCCGAGTAGATGGAATGGTTGCGAACTAAAGCAGACTCACAGGGTGTAGCACTGCTAGGGAAGATAGCGAAAAGGTGGGCAGCACAGAGACGAGAGGAAGATAGCGAAAAGGTGGGCAGCACAGAGACGAGAGGAAGATAGCGAAAAGGTGGGCAGCACAGAGACGAGAGGAAGATAGCGAAAAGGTGGGCAGCACAGAGACGAGTGGTCGGAGTAAGGGAGGAACATTGCTGGAGGTCTGTGGAAGAAAGGAAGGCAACGGAAAGATGATCATGGGAGAGGAGGAAATATTCTGAAGGAACAGATACCTGTAACAAGGAGTTGTTGAGGCGGAAAGGGAAGGGAATGATGTGGAAAAGGTTAAAGGTTATGGCAGAACGGAGAGGAATATGGACGACGACATATGTAGTGAGAAGAGTGGCTTCGAGAACAGGATAATAATATTCAAGGGAGGAGTGAGGGAGGACTGGGGAGAGACCGAAGGTGGAGTGAGCCCATTCCAGGACAGAACGGAGAGCTGAGACAGGTACTAAGTCGGCAGTGACACGTCCATTAATAGCGTCGACCAGGATACGAACCAAGTTAGAGACTTGAGACAGGAGAGAGTCAACGGCCAGTTGGAGATTATCCATGTTGAGTTTGAGGTAGAAGAACTGAGAGATAACGTTGAGATCTGAAAGGTGGCGTTGTAAGATATTGGTGAAATTGTTTAGAGTGGACGTGACTTCATTGAGTTGGGTTGTGAGCTTCTGTAACATAATGTGTTGGATTTTAAGGACTCGGCGTTGTGATTCTAGGGCTGAAGCTAAATGAGTGAGATCAGATTTGAAGCCAGAAATGTCACGGGCTGTAGCAACGCCAAACAAGCCACTCAGAATCTCACCGCCGAAGTCGAAGAGACCTCGTTTCACACGAGAATGACCCACGGGTGTCTGAATGGAAAATGTGTCATTGAACTCAGTGAATCTGTTACTTATGTATTGCAATTGCCAGGAGAGTGGGAGGAAAAGGTTATAGAGATACTCATTCGGGTTGTGTGTCCCCATGAGGGCCGTGAGATGGTTCCTGATTCCGTGGAGCTGGTGCGCGTAGGCAGGTAGGGCAATGGCTACGTCGGCCAGGGGCGCACGATCGTAGCGCAAAGAGGCAATGTCGTCGATAAGCATTACCTCGCCTCCCGAGCCGACCAAGGCCCCGGGACGTACGAGTACTCCACCATCGTCCTGACCTGACCCAGACCCCAGGAGGGTCAGCACTGCCAGCAGGGAGATCGCTAACATCGTACCTAGAAAATCAGGGTAGAGTTAATGGGGGAGGTCGTGAAGAGGTTGATAGGCAGAGCGTAGTTTGGACCGATATTGATTGGTTGATGAATGAGCAGGGGGATGGGGGTTGAAGGAGACTGAGGGATAGGTGAAGACAAGGTAGACTGAAGGATGGGAGGAGGGGAAGAGGGGGCAGGAGGTTGTGTAAGTGACTCTTCCAACACGAGGCCACGGGGTGCTCGCTCTAAGTCATCGACGTGGACCCATCTGGTGTCCCTAGTGGACAGGTCCTGGAGGTGAAATTTGTTGCCTTGTTGAGTGAGGACGCGGTAGGGCCCTGTAAATTTGTCATCCAACTTAGAGGAAGTGTAGAAGTGGCGGCAGGAGAGGTGTGGGAGAGAGAGAAGGTAGTGGCAGTTAAGGGTGAGCAAGACGGAGTATGAAGGGAGGCAGGAGAAGTAACGACAGTGGAAGGAGTAGAGGAAGAAGAAGGGAGAGTAGAGGCAGGAGTAGAGGAGGACGTATCTGGATTTACGAGGGTAGGACGGGTAGTAAGTGATTCTGCGGGAAGTGAAACGGGAGTCTCAGGTACAGGGCGGTGGTACTCTTTGCCACTTCGTAAATGAGTGATTGTGTTAGGAGTCGGCAGACGGGGTATGAGCAGGTGATGTTTCCGGGTCGAGAGGGCTGGTGGTAAGCGGTTGACGTGGAAAGTATGACATTTAATGCGGCAATGGAAGATGAAAGGATGAAGATGGATACGTAGGTGGAAATGGATAAATAACAATGAGAGAATGGAATACACGAGGTGTGAAAATGAATGAAGGTGCAGGCATGGATGGTTTAAATAAAATGCGAAGGATGAGATGGATAATAAATAACGTAGGTGAAGATGAAAACGGGGTAATGGAAATGAGATGGAATATTTACAATAACCAATCTGTAGAGAAAATCGAGGATAATCTCTATAGAAAGGAAAGACATACTATAGTTACACAGTAGAAACGGGAGTGTCGAGATGTATGACGTGCAGGGTGGCTGGGAGTAGCTGGGCTGGGGCGGGGCGGGGCGACGGGGCGGGGCGGGGCGGGGCGGGGAGACGGGGCGGGGCGGGGCGGGGCGGCAGTGGAGAGACAGCTGGGTGGAGAGGAGAAGAGACGCCGCGATGAATCACAGGCAGGGAGTGGCGGTCTTAGGAGGCTCCGTAATGCAGACCAGATGCGGGCGACGGCGGAGGCCGGTGGTGGGTGGTGAGGCAGATGTCGGCGCAAGGCAGGTGTAGAGCTGGTGAGTTGCAAATGCAGAGAATGGTGGTGGGCAGGCAGCGGGCAGACAGTGATAAGTGGCACCGTGGGGGCAGGAGCTATGATGAGTCCGGAACAGGTGCTGGGAACAGGTGCAACAGGTGTGTAGGTAGGCGACGGCGACACGTGCGGTCAGGAACAAGGCGTATGGGTGCGGTTGGTTGAAAGGTGAGCACTGGTGAGAAAAATGGTACACTCGAAAAGCACAGCCAAGGTATGACACCACTAGAGGCATGGAGGAGGGGCGAGGCTGGCAGATGCGAGTCGTCGTGTATCTTGTTGTATCACTAAAAATCCAAGGAGGCGGTCAGAATGTGATGGTTCGAAACACCGCTGCTACCAAATGTAACTTGCAATACTTTGGTGATAGAAACTCCGTGTACAAACAGCTAGATAAGGAGTTTATTACAAGCTCACAGTAAAATAGTCTGCCCGTGTCGGCTGTCTGCTAGGAACTGATGCAATAACGCCGTCTTCAGGCGTGGGAAAGGGTGCTGACCTAGCAAGATTAGTGGGGGCATGTATGCATTGGGGGGGGGGACATATATACATCGGGGGTAGACATATTGTGGAGGGGGTACACAGATCTACAGTACGTGGTGACTCTACAGATTTACAGTACGTGGTGACTACAGATCTACAGTACGTGGTGACTCTACACATTTACAGTACGTGGTGACTGTACAAATTTACAGTACATGGTGACTCTACAGATCAACAGTGCGTGGTGAAATCGCTCTAGCCATTTGTCATCACTCTAGCCATTTGACATTCTTGCCGTTTGACATCACTTTAGTCATTAGACATCACTTCTGACATTTGACATCACTCCTGCCATTTGATATCAGTCTTGCCATTTGACATCAGTCTAGCCATTTGACATCACTCTAGCCATTTGACATCACTCCTGCCATTTGACATCACTCCTGCCATTTAACATCTCTCTAGCCATTAAAACTACTGGAAAATAATACACAATCTCTAACTGGACCACCTCCTCACTATCGTATCACACACGTTAAAAGCGAGCAGTACAAATAATGGAAAACCTTGACCAATTGCAAGACAAACTGAGCACGGTTCACTCAAGACACAGAACTAGCATTGGATAGCACCGACATAGATACTTTTCCAGACACTGACAGAGAGAATCGATACAATAGTCAGCAAATCTCACATCCCGAGTGATGGCAATAAAACTTCTACCCAGACTTCTCCTGAAACAAAACAGCTTCTCAAGGACAAAAACAAAGATTAAGACTCATTCCACCCTAACAGAACTGGAAATTGTGCACAATCAGCGCTACCAGCCATGAACTCATCAAAACACACAAGCAAGAGAACTGGGAAAATTTTGTGGTCACCCTAGGTCACTGAACAAGAAGCAGTAAATGTAAAAAAAAATAATAATAAAATAAAAAGAAACCTCATTTTACAAACTCATGAAGCCCAACTAAACAATGATGGAACCGTTCTCAGCAAGGAGAAAAAAATCTGTTAAACTATTGTACGTCAGTAAGTCTCAAAAACACAAATCTTCAAACAGAGCTATCACAAAAGACTCATAGAAATCAAAAGAATTATACAAACGAGACCTCCATTTACCTCGCCAATAGTCATACAATCAATAACATCACAGCAAATCGTAAAGCAGTGGAACCAGAGAAGATCTAAAACATCCTCTTAAATGAACTTGGTTCCACAGCAATAAATACCCTTCATAATATCAAAGAACACCTTCCTCATAACTTCATAAGTGTATAAAACTCCCAGGATGGACTGCTAACCAAACACTCAGCCACCGCCCGCTCCTCAAGGTCAGTTCAATTCACCCCAAATAACTTCAGCAAGAAATGACGAACATTGCGAACCTCACGAACAAACAGTAACAAACATAAACAAATCTCTTGCAACAGTACCAATACTCATCCTAATAAAATAATTTTGGGCAGAAATATGTAAGAATATTTTAAGAAACGGCTGGGAGCTTTCTCTCAGATTGACAAGGCCAGGTGCTTTATCAAAACGAAAGCTCTAAATTCAGAACACTATTCAGTATATGTTCCACAGGGATCAGTTCCTTGGCCCTAATTGTTAAACATTTTTTTTTTTTTGGCATGACCTACCAAACTCTCTCGCTTCAGTAACAGTACTGTCCAATACCGATGTCTTGGCAGTAGCTTCAAAACACCCCCAAAATCACTAGGAAACTGGCTTAGAGAGAACAGAATAACCGCCTCACCAACCAAATGAACTATCACCCTCTTCACTCCGGACAAACATGTTTCCCTCTTTAACCATCCACTCCTGATATAAAAAAAAATCCCCAAATCTCTGAGACTCATCTTGGACACGCGCATGACCTTTTCTCAGCACACAAGTAACACTCACAGGCACTTCTTTTGAACAACAGAAAGAATCCCTGAAACCGCCTCTAAACAAAACAGCTTTGAACTACTGTCTCAAGCTGAACTCCAACCTGAACCAGATAAGCATGGATAAGCTTAGAAAAGACAAAGCCTCATGAATAATAGCAGAATGCACCAACTCTGTTCATTATGATCATCCTCATAAAGAAACAAAACTATTCAAAGATCATTATTATGAACGTGAGAGATACTTAATTCATCACTTCAGCACAAAAATTGTACTATGCATCACCTCCCCCCCCCCAAAAAAAAAAAAAACACTGACACTACCATAGTATTTAAGTAACATCGCTCCTCCCCCATTACATTTCACAAACACATAGCTGCATAGCCGTCCAAAACCTTCAGGCATATAACACTTCGTGAACGACTACCAGACATCTACACCTCAGAAACTGTCCTGTCCAGAGAGACGAGTGCATGAGCAAATCTGCCTGTTAGTTATCATCTTTTCCTCCTACAAATTCAGTACATAATAGAACTCACAAATAACCCACTTTGCCCACATCGCAATGCAGCCTCCCACACTACAACATATTACTCACCTCACGCACCACACTAACACAACACAGTCTTTCATCGTTGGCTCAACAAAAGATCCTTGGGAGCGACCGGTGAGCAATTGTATCAACAACAGTAACAGGAACAACAACACCAATAACAATAACAACTTACCGAAACTACCGCAGCTTTCGTTACCCCCATAAGGCCACAGAGAGTCCAAAGTTGCCTGTGTACTTGCTCCGATCCTCCCCCTCCCCTAATGCACCAGTTTGCAACTCGGGATAAACGCCTCACTTGCTCTAGAACGGGGCTGCTTGTTTTGTGAATGGTCGAGAGAAAAGGGAATATCTAGCTGGACCACTGCGGTATTTGTCAGTGGAAGTGTTGGGTGAGGAGAATTGGTTTGTTGGTGCCTTTGTTTTGTGGCTTTGTCAGACTGTCACATATCCGCTTCATTCTCACGCACAGGCTATATCCCCTTTCACACACACACACACACACACACACACACACACACACACACACACACACACACACACACACACACAATGTCGAGCAAAAATAACACCCTCATTCGCTTTCCAAGTGCGGGTATAATAATCACGGGATAAGTATTATTATTATTGTTGTTGTTGTTATTATTATTATTATTAATATTATTATTATTATTATTATTATTACCACTACTACTACTGCTTCTACTACTACTACTACTACTTCTACTACTACTACTACTACTATTACTATATAAAGAATAAGTGATTACGGAATGGGTAACAACAAATGCCGTTATCCGGCAGAAAGTGAAATAAGGAGTCTAATTAATTTGCACAAGACTGTAGGGAAGAGCTGGTAGGCACAGAAGATGAACTGAAAAATTATAGTCGTTAAAAGTGAGAGAGAGAGAGAGAGAGAGAGAGAGAGAGAGAGAGAGAGAGAGAGAGAGAGAGAGAGAGTAGTGGGAGTGGTAAGGGATGAGGCCGGTATAACTGTGCTGTGGATTACTTCTCAACGGATGTTCAGGCAACAGGCAAGCGATGGTGATATAAGATGAAATGGTTGTCAACAGGAATATAATGAGAACCAGAGTGAAAACAGGAGATTATAATGAGAAAGTCTTTGTCGTCAGTAATATTTTAAAAGTCTACTGGCAGCTTGTAAGAAAATATTCATACTCAAATGCAACATTGCTGAATCCTGTCTCTCTTCGTCTCATCAATCTTTTCTATCCCTCTCTTCCTTCATATATTCTGTATTCATTCTCATCTCACTGGTATCACCATACTCTTTTTACTCTAACCTGGCCTAAAATTGACATCTGTTTTGAGTACTGAGCACTATAAGCAGATTAATAGATGATTATGATGCTAGTCACAAAGAAGTGGTATGAAAAGGGTGCAGAGTCACAACACTGTCTTCCTGTACCATCAGGCTATGTGAATAAAGCTACGAAAGACGATCATTAAGGCCAAGGTGAAATTACTATAGCAAACTGACAACGTAACGTGACGTAGCTGATTACAATAAACACTTACTTCAACCAGCCTATAACCTAACCACCAAATGACACGTATGTTATCCCAGCCTAGCCTCACTTACGGCATCATATATTTTTCCACATCACGCTAGGGTTATGGGGATGGGTGTGATAATCCCATTGTTTATGACTGACCCCTGTGACCAGATGGATTGCTGTCCACGGTAATTGAGGGGTTGTAATAATGGGTGAGAGCAGTGGAAATGAGTTATTTGAGAGGAGCCTGTGAAGTGACATGGAGAGACAGACTGACAAATGAGGATGTGAAGGAGCGTTGTAGTGTGGATGTGGATGTGATAGGAAGCGTTAGGAGAAACACATTGAGGTTGTTTGGCCATGTGAAGAGGATGGAGAGTGAGAGACTGACGAGGAGAGTGTATGTGAGTGAGGTGGAGGGGGGGAGAGGAAGGGGGAGGCCAAGGATGAGATGGAGGGATGGAGTGGAAAGGTACCGGTATATGAGAGAGGGGGGTGTGAGCTGGGAGCAGAGTAATGAAATGGCGGGGGACAGGGTGACATGGAGGCGATTTGTTTGTGGCCACCCCTTACGGGATTAAGGTGTCTGGCAATAGATAAATAGAAAAGTGGGTGACAAGAGGGTTGGACTGTCCCGTGCTTCATAATCATCTGTGACGAATTACATACATATAATTCAAATATTTTAGACTACTAATCCTTATATCGATCTAGCTATTTCTTGCATATTTAACATTCTCTCTGTGTAAAAACCTGCTAATATCTCATGTATAATTCTCTATAATTGGCCCCAGTGGTCTGTCTCTTATTACTGATAGTCCAATAATCCATCTGTTTATATACTTACCCCTCCATCCTCCTAGTACTCTTTCATCTCAGCCCATTTTGTCTGTCTGTCCATTACGTATACATTGATTCTATCCTGGAACCTGTTCATTAACCAGTCGATCTTTATAGAGGCAGCTGTTTCTATGTCTATCGGGAATTTAGTTGCAGAGACTCTCTCTCTCTCTCTCTCTCTCTCTCAGTTAAACGTTGTTTATCCAAACAAAAGTCTATCAAATCACTTATTCTCATATTATCAATACACGGTATATGTATGCATTGATATTTTATGCCAAACTATAGAACCAATATTCCAATATAAACAAAATTCATGTTTTTCTTGTTTAAATTGTATTCATGGCTGTAATAACGTACCGTCTGTCAGCATATTCGTCAGTCATTGGACTCTTGGATTTTTTTTTTTAATGCAAGGAAGAAGGAACCAGAGGCCAGGAGCCCGCAAACTGTTCCTTCTATGAAAAAAAAAAAAAACACACACACACACAAAAGAGAACCAAATTGAAGATCTGTTCATTTCGAGATGCCTGGACACACTGCGTTTGAAAGACTGGAGATGATAGGATGTAGGAAATAGGATGCTTATTATTATTCTCCATTTTTATTGTAAGTCACCCACTTGTTACGTTCTTTGTCCTGGAAAATGGCAGTAGGAAAGTAAATCGTATGTGTTATTGCATGAAATATACTTAACAGGGATAGGTAATAATACAAGTCGAAATCTAGAGGAAGCTGACATTAGGAGACACATAACTGGATCTCAAATTACAATACGGGAAACTCAGCAGACCGAGAAACAGAGCAGAATAAAGCAGTGCCCACCTTTGTAAGTATGAGAGAGAGAGAGAGAGAGAGAGAGAGAGAGAGAGAGAGAGACAGACAGACAGACAGACAGACAGACAGACAGACAGAGAGAGAGAGGTGGATTTGGAGCTTTTAAATCGGTGATGCTGCCTAATCGCCGAAATTAATTCAAGGGTTGAACTCTCTTTGTGAACACTACCACGAGTGTCCGCAAGATAAAAGTTTTGAGAGAGAGAGAGAGAGAGAGAGAGAGAGAGAGAGAGAGAGAGAGAGAGAGAGAGAGAGAGAGAGAGAGAGAGAGAATGTTGACAGCAGTACATATTGCATCCAGCTGTCATTTTTAACCCGCGGACCTTTTTATCTATATTCCTGTTTTCGCTCATAGAGATATTTTTCATAGGGACCATTTTTTCCCAACAGACCTCTTCTTCACATGGACCAATCCACCAACATAAACTCATTTTTACCTATGGCCTATTTTACACCCCGGATTTATTTTTCCACTCACTTGATGTAGTGTTGCCTACTTCGTCCCTCACCTTTATCACTATTTTCTGTGTCTGCCCTCTTCTCTTCCTTTTTCTCCCATCTTTCCTGTCACATTTTATTACTCTTCTTTCCTGTTCAGGTGGCTTTACATTGAGCAACAAGCCAGATGGTTTCCTGTAAGCCAGGAAACCATTTACAACGCTGGGTAGTAACCATATAACCAACCGATACGTGTTCCTACATGTCAGCAAGTGGGTTGGTGGAGGGTTAATGCCCCTCCCCGTAAAGCAACTAGCTCAAAGTCATACGGCCACCGCTTATGGGATTATGGCGTCTGCCAATAGATAGATAGTTATTTTTTTCATAGACCAATTTTTTTTCCAAAGGACCTATTTGCCCTTTTGATATACATTCTCCATGATCCTTTTCTAATCATAACAAAAACAAACACAATCCATACCATCACAGAGGCTGAAGAACGTCTAAACCATATATAATAAAACCGACGGAAAATAATGATTAAAAAAAAAAAATGTCCCATGAGCAAAAGAGAGTGGTAATAGATTTGAAAATGCTCATGCTAGATTCCCTGCACCTGTTATGATCAATGAAATTCCAGAAACCAACAGTTCTGGCAAGGACGCACCTTTCATAACGAAGCGATAACTGATGCTGCGTTGATGAGAACCGGGTCGATATGGAAGGCAATGTGCATAGATGATATGGAGACAGTCATGCACAACATGAGCTGGCTTTAAGCAGCTCTCATACAGCATGTACTGAGAGCTAACAGGGCGACGGTGTTCAAAATCACACAAAATTTAACGACCACACAGAAGCCTGGTAGTCATAAAGAACCTGTCGACAAACTTTAAATGACAGGCAGAGGCGGATGACAAAGCACCAAAAACAAGTAACTGAAATGGATTATTCATCGAAACTTCTGTATGGTTTGATTATTCTAGACTTTTTTATAGTCATTCAAACCAGTGAGTGGACATAGCTTTTTCAAATGTTTATATTGGACAAAAAAAAAAAAAAAAAGCAGGTCTAGAACCCCAGAGGAGCCTGTGGAGTCACATGGAGAGACAGGCTGACGAATGAGGATATAAAGGAGCGTTGTGGTGTGGATGTGGATGTGATAGGAAGCGTTATGAGGAACACACTGAGGTGGTTTGGCCATGTGGAGAGGATGGAGGGTGAAAGACTGACGAAGAGAGTGTATGTGAGTGAGGTGGAGGGGGGGAAGAGGGAGAGGGAGGCCGAGGATGAGATGGAGGGATGGGGTGGAGAGGTATATGAGAGAGCGGGGCGTGAGTTGGGAGCAGGGCAGTGAAATGGCGGGGGACAGGGCGACTTGGAGGCGATTTGTTTGTGGCCACCCCAAACGGGATTGAGGCGTCTGGCAATAGATAGATAGATAGATAGAATCCCCGACACAATATACTCATCTACAGTTATTCCAAATATGCCATGAGCGGGAAATTAAGAACGAGGACGACTGACAGTTATACTCTTTATTGCTGGGTTGCGTTTCGTATCCCAGTCCCTACACCACTTGGATATCGTTCGCAAATCTCTATGCAAAGATTCGAAAACAGACTGACGAGATTTGGAAGAAAAGTGATAGAAACCATAAAACATGTCCTTAATTTTAATGAGAAATTATAATTGATGTGGAGGGATGGAGTGGAGAAGTATATGAGAGAGGGGTGTGTGAGTTGGGAGCATGGCAGTGAAATGGCGGGGGAAAGGGCGATATGGAGATGATTTGTTTGTGGCCACCCCGTAAGGGATTAAGGCGTCTGGCAATAGATAGATAGATAGATAATGACCCCCAATATTTCCTCCGGGTACGCCTGAGTAAACATTGATGGACCTGCTACAACTAGACAAACACAATGCCTTGAACCTCCTAGAATTGGTTTATAGTAGAGAATACCCGACCGACACATATCAAGGAGCTTGTGTGGTATCCCATCAATATTTACACAGTCAAAGGCAACCAAAAGTATTAAACACGTTATCAACACGTTAGTTTGAGGCTAAAATATATCTATCAATCTATCTACCTATACAGATAGATAGATAGATAGATATAGATAGATAGACAGATAGATAATGTGTATGTGTATACATGAGCAACGTTAACGTAGCCCAAACTTTACTTACTGATATATTACAGATAATACTCAAGGCATTGCTCTGTACGTCCAGATGAGGACTAGGGGGGAAAGAAAGTGATGAGGAGGCTGGCAGGACTATATGGACAGGAAGGAACCGATTGAAATTAGGAATATAGATTACTGATTATTGAGGCGGAGTGTTTGGAGATAGGCTCACCAACTGGTGGTCGAAGGAAATTGCATATTGGTAAAATATTTCTGGCAGTTCATCACTCTCTCACCACATTAACATAATTTTGTATGATATTAAAGGCAGTGTTTTAGTTTTGATAAAAGAATATATAGATTGTACACGCCTGGATTTCCTTACAGCACTAAGTATATTCAGCATGTCTGTGAGTAAAATTATAATACTTACGATTTTGTACAGATACTTCTCATGATTGTAGTCACAGGTGGATAGTAACTACAATATTTAAGTGAAAATACTCCACGTCACTGTACTCGAAAAAAAAAAAAGGTTGATGCATGGGTACAGTGAGTAGAGGGTTAAGTCAAAGTAGTTAAGCAGAGGGGAGAGAGGCAGAATATGAGATTGGGGAAAGAAGTAGCTAGACATAAAGTGTGACAAGGAAATGAGATATGGCATTGCAGCTGAGTGACATTTTAAAGAGCCGAATTTGTCATTATGGTGAGTCAGTACCTTACACAGGCGGGCAGCCTGTAAATGATCCGGCACTGACATACCAACGCTTGGCACACTCTGTCTACCTCTTTCAGTTACTCAGACTCTCTTATTTTTTCCAGGTCTGCAAGGTCTGTCGATCCTGCCCGGAGTCGCTAAGTGGTAGAGGATGAACTCTTGTGATTGATCGGTAGTTTAATGTGTGTGTGTGTGTGTGTGTGTGTGTGTGTGTGTGTGTGTGTGTGTGTGTGTGTGTGTGTGTGTGTGTGTGTGTGTGTGTGTGTGTGTGTGTGTGTGTGTGTGCAAGTTTTTGCCGTTATAAAGGCCAGACCAAGAAGTGCAATGTGTGTCTTTGGTCTTTGCAAATGGTTCAGATTGCCCACAACTTGTCTCTGGTCCAAATCATCGAGATGGGCATTGTCTAGATTTAAGTTTATCCGATGTTCCTGTTGTGTGAGATTTAATAAAGTTAGTGTGTGTATGTGTATTGCCGTTAGCCGTTATATATTATGGTTGTTATGCATTTTGTAGTTCTTTGATGATATGCAATTGTATAGAGTTTGTTAGCGATGAAACCTTGAAGTATTTCGATTCATGATTTTTGTTCGAATCAGTTTTTCGGAATTAACATCTTCTAGTGCCCTCGCCAAGTCAGGGAGTTCACGCTGTTGGCTTGAGCAGAGAGGTAATCACTTGTACCGAGACTATCCTGACATTTTTCTGTGTGAATAAGAGCTGACAACAAGACCTCTGCTATTTTAATGAAATCCTACAAGCTATCTAGGCATGTCTGAAAAAGAAGACACCACTGCCCAGACGACCCCTACAGACAGTCTGCCTATGGATCTACGGCTGATTCCCGAGTTCACCGGATCATCGCACGGTGTGAGTGAATGGCTGGACAAGTTGGAGTTGGTGTGCAGTCTACGTGGGATTTCGGAATTGCACAACATCGTCCCGCTAAGGCTTACTGGCGGAGCATTTGCGGTTTACCAGCAGTTGAGCAGTACCGACCGACTTATCTACAAGAAGATTAAAGAGGCGCTTGTTTCTGCATTTGCAGTCGACCAGTTTCGTGCTTATGAGCAACTCATCACTCGAAAGTTGGGCGATGGTGAACCAGTGGATGTGTACCTTGCTGATTTGCGCCGTCTGGCAGGGTTGTTTGGAGGTATGCCTGACACCAGCCTTGCTTGTGCCTTTGTGACGGGTCTACCTGATGCTGTCCGCCGTACCTTACGAGCTGGTTCACGCATTGAGGCAATGGATATTGGCCAGATTTTGAAAAGAGCTCGTGCTGTGTTGGCGGATGAGCATGTTGGCGCAGTTGTGGCAGGAGCTGCGTTTAGACCTGCACATTCTGAGGGTGAGACAGCACTGTGGCCTGCCGAAGTTGTGGACAGCCTAATCATTATGCCCGTGACTGCTTGGCCGGGCGTGAAGGACGTAGGAGTGGGCGCATCAACTACCGATGTTTCCTCTGTGGCGGCCGGGGACACATTGCTTCAGCATGCTCGGGAAACTTCACTGGAGAGGTGGTGTCAGCGCCAGCTTCCTCTCCAACGCAGCAGTGATGGGCGCTCTGCCACAAACTCGGTTGGTTGTAGATGGTGTGAGTTGCGACACACTAGTGGACACCGGTTGTACGAAGAGCATTGCACATGTGTCGGTGTGTTCCAATTGGACGAAAAATAAATTGAGTGTGACAACGATGAGCGGTGAGCAATATTTGTGTGAAGGATCGGTTGTGGTATGCGTCCAGCTGCCGTCTGGGGCTGTGTCACCTGTGGAGGTGTTGGTGGTGTCCACTAGGCCACTGAACTTCAGCTTCATCCTTGGTATGAATGGCATACGTGCTTTCAAGGGGGTAACCGTACGAGCACCTAACGATGTTAAGTTTGGTGTTGATGAATCTGTGCAGTCTGTTATGGTGGCAGCACCAACAGACCACATCATTGATGAGAGGGATTTTACAGTGACTTATGAGGCAGCAACAAAGAAGTGGACAGTGTCTTGGAAGTGGTGTAATAACTCAGAAAACCCATGTCTTGTGAATACTACTACAGAGTACCGGATTCAGCCTGATGTTCGTGACGAATATGAGCGTGAACTGTTGCAGTGGATTGAGGATGGTTGGTTAATCCCCTACGATGAGACACTTCATGGACCAGCTAAGGGGACAATTCCACTAATGGCTGTTATCCAACAGAATAAGGGAAGTAAGGTACGCCCTGTGCTCGACTTTCGGGAGCTGAATTCCTATCTTAATCCACACACAGCCGACGCAGACGTATGCTGCGAGAAGATAAGAGAGTGGCGTCGCTGTGGACAAGATGTCGGACTCATAGACCTACGTAAGGCCTACCTTCAAATTCATGTGGACAGTGCATTGTGGCCATACCAGACTGTTGTGTTTAAGGGACAAAGGTACTGTCTGACGAGATTGGGATTTGGGTCAAGCATTGCGCCCTTAGTTATGAAACGAGTCTTGAGCGCTGCATTGAGCTGGGACGAAAGAGTTAATCAAGCAACTTCTCCATACTTAGACGACATACTGGTGGATCAGAGAATAGCGTCTGCAGCTGATGTGGAAACCCATCTCAATCATTACGGTCTGGTCTGCAAGGCGGCTGAGCAGGTATCCAAGGGAGCCAGAGTTTTGGGTATGAGGGTCTGGGGGGAGCGACAGGGTCTCTTCTGGCGACGGGATAACGACGTCGGTGAGATTCCTAAGAAGATTACGAGACGTTCGGTGTTTTCCTTGTGTGGGCGCCTCACAGGCCATTTGCCCGTTTGTGGATGGTTACGGGTGGCAGCTTCATATCTGAAAAGGAGAGCCAATGCACTCACTACCTCTTGGGACACCGAAATCGATGATGCGGAGTTACATTCTATGCTTGTTGAAACTGTACAGCGAGTGAAATCTGCGGATCCAGCTCATGGCCGTTGGGATATTAGTGGTAGTGAAGCTGTCGTGTGGGTGGACGCCAGTTCACTTGCTATTGGAGCCATGTTGGTGGTGGATGGCTATGTAGTTGAAGATGCTTCCTGGCTGCGGCAAGATGAGTGTTCCCACATCAATTTGGCTGAATTGGATGCTGTACTACGGGGTGTGAATTTGGCTGTAGCCTGGAAGGTGGTAAAGGTTTGCCTGATGACAGATTCGAGGACAGTGTTTCACTGGGTCACGGATTCGCTGACAGGAAGATCACGTTTGAAAACGAAGGCTGCCAGTGAAATGCTGATTCGACGGCGTCTGGAAACTATAAGGAATGTGGTTTCTGAGTATGGCGTGCAATTGGAAGTGAAGTTTGTTACCTCTGCTGAGAATAAGGCTGACGCACTAACCAGGGTGCCAAGCAAGTGGTTGTCCCCTCCGCGTGCCCAACTAGTGTGTAGGGCTATTACATCGACCTCACAGGATGACATCTCTAACATCCACATAACCTGCGGGCACCCAGGCATCAGGCGCACGCTGTACTTTTGCCGCCGTCTTTTCCCAATGACTACTAAACGACAAGTGCGTGACATCGTCCGTCAGTGTAAGGAATGTCAATCAATCGACCCTGCACCTGTGAAGTGGCAAAAGGGGATGCTGGGAGTCTCGGTTTGCTGGGATAGGGTAGGCATGGACGTTTGTCACATCCAAGATCAACACTACCTAACCTTGGTTGATTGTGGTCCATCGCGGTATGCTATCTGGAGGAGACTACGTCGGCAAGATACTGCGTGTGTGGTTGAACAACTGGAATCTGTCTTTTATGAACGTGGGGCACCGAAGGAACTATTGACGGACAACGCCACCAGCTTTCGCAGTTCAACATTCCGTGAGTTTGCAAGTCGCTGGGGAATGAGACTTGTATATCGCTGTGCATACGTTCCTTCAGGCAATGGAATCGTTGAACGTTGTCATCGTACAGTGAAGACAATTGCAGCCGGGAAAGGTTGTTCTATAGCCAAGGCAGTCTATCGCTACAATGTGATGCCACGAAGTAATTACCCATCCTCCACTCCAGCAAATCAGTTATTCAAATATGAAGTGCGATTGCTCGGAATTGACGGTGTGGGAGATTGTGAGCAGCCGGAGTACCTGCAACATCCCTTCAAAGTTGGTGACAGAGTGTGGGTACGTCATCCTACCAGAAGATGCAACATTCAAAGCACTGTTGGAGTCGTTACAGACATACTTTCTGCACAGAGTGTTGAGGTTGATGGAGTGCCTCGGCATGTGCGTGACTTGCGATTGGTGACAGCACAGTTACCGCAGAGAGAGGAACGAGAAGAGCAACAGGAAGTTCAGGATTCCTGGATTGACAACGAGGACGACAGCCTGGTGATACGTCTACCTGCCAATATAGATGAACTGGAGGAATCGACCAGGGAAGGATCCAGTGACTGATGAAAGCAGGGGAGAGAGCCCAGGACGACCGATGCCACGGAGAGGATCAAGGGAACGTCACCCAGTTCGCCTGTTTCAGTATAGTGATCTCCCTTAGGATCAGGGGAGTGTTGTGTGAGATTTAATAAAGTTAGTGTGTGTATGTGTATTGCCGCTAGCCGTTATATATTATGGTTGTTATGCATTTTGTAGTTCTTTGATGATATGTAATTGTATAGAGTTTGTTAGCGATGAAACCTTGAAGTATTTCGATTCATGATTTTTGTTCGAATCAGTTTTTCGGAATTAACATCTTCTAGTGCCCTCGCCAAGTCAGGGAGTTCACGCTGTTGGCTTGAGCAGAGAGGTAATCACTTGTACCGAAACTATCCTGACATTTTTCTGTGTGAATAAGAGCTGACAACAAGACCTCTGCTATTTTAATGAAATCCTACAGTTCCATATACTTTAATGCTACTAGATGGTAGGAACAAGTTTGTAAGACAGAATTACGTATGTTAACAAAGGAAATGAACACACACACACACACACACACACACACACACACACACACACACACACACACACACACACACACACACACACACACACACACACACACACACACACACACACACACACACACACACACACACACACACACACACACACACACACACACACACACACATACACATACACATACACATACACATACACATACACATACACATACACATACACATACACATACACATACACATACACACACACACACAAAATCAATCAATGGATGAAAGTGGATAATATATAAGTGAAAGTAAAGCCATGCCCCAGAACCAAGAATATCATTCCTTGATACTCCGACTACGTACTGTATATAATTGTGTTAAAATAGTAAAAGATTATGTGAGTATATTCACCCATTTGTATAATTTCTCGGTATTTAAAAAAATACTCGAGGTAATATGCTGCTCATGAGATAACTGGAAACCGTATGCTGAATTAATAAAGTAATCCTTTATTTTAACCAAAAATTTTTTATTATATTTCTTTGTTCATTGGCCCCTTTTCCTGAAGTCTTCTTCAGTCCGTTCCTACTACTTATTTATCTACGAGTAATCCGTGATCCTGACAATCCTCCCTTCCTTGTGCCATAATTATCGTCACTAGTAATATTATTATCTATAATGGTACATATTTCTCCTCTTGCAATTCCCTCTTTCCCTCTCCGCCCACACAGTTACTCTCCGTCATGATCTTCTCTTATAATCCTCGACTTCTTCCTTTGCCACTTAATTCCTTGACTATTTTGCACTCTGCCTTACAACTCATTCCATACCTAACCTCAGCTTCCTTTCTTCACCACCCTATACCACTTCTATTTCCTTCATCATCCGCCTCTCTCTCACTCCAATCACTCACAATTATCCTACCTCAGCTCACCATTAACAATATAATCATCTAAGTTTTCCCCGTTTTTTCTTCCTCCTCATCGAGATAGATTTTTTTCTCTCCAGTAGCCTTTTCGTCCTGTTCGGGACTAATTTAAGTTTTCTATGCCGAGTTTGGTCATCAAAGGGAAAGCCACCAAAGACGCTCATCGCCCTCCTCTTCTTATGCAGCTCCTCAGCGGTGTGGTCTTGCATGGGGAATGAACATTGGGCCGCGAGTATCTTCCATCTTTATTTACTGATTCATTTATTTTCTCTGTTTGGCAGTTCATCTTATCAAGTGATGAGCCAGGGTATTTGTACAGGTAGGTATTCCGGCAGGTGTGAGGGAGGCGGTGATGGACTATGAAGGAAGGGGTGATGGAGTATGAGGAAAGGGTGATGGGGTATGATGGAGTGAGCGATGGGGTATGATGGAGTGAGTGATGGGGTAAGAGGGAAGGGGTAGTAAGGTATAAGGGAGGGTTGATAGGGATTGAGCGAGCCGTGATCAGGTATGACGGGGGAGTGAAGGGATATGAAGGGGGAAGGTGTTGTGAGATACAGAGGAAGCAGATGGAGGAAAGGGGAGGGAGCTGCTTGTACCATGTCCCATCCATTCGACTACTCATATGCACTATACTTACACAGAAACCCTCATATCATCAGTCTTCCGCAGCATACCCTCCAGTGTTCTAGTATCGTGCGCAGTAATCATATGCGTACGTCATTTATCTTCACCAGTGTAAATTTGAGCAAGTGGTCAGGATACACCACCACTGCCCCCAAGAGCGTAGTGGTAATAAGTAGCCTTGCTGAGCCACGCAACACACTGATTGTCAGGCAGGTAAAGGCATGGGGGAAAGATAAATTCACCGACCCGATTTTCTTTGCTGATCCAGTCACCCTTGCGCAAAACAAAGTAATACAGGACTGTGATATTAATATAAACTTGTTCTTCTTTTGAAAATCACGAGAGATCATTTTGGCCATCGTGGGAAAGGCAAAATGGTTGTATGGAAAATATTGTTAAAAAATTATTCTGTCACGCTTCATTCTTTGCGAGATCTGGGAAAATCATAACCCTTTCTTTCTTATCACTGATTTCTGTGTAAATTAACACTTCTTTTAATGTATGCTGATGCAGTTGGTATTAGCTTTTGTTCATTCATCACTCTTGCATCATCTATGTCTCTGAACGTTTGATCTTATCTGGAAAATGCTATTTAAGAAAAATATTTATATATTTCATAGATTAAGCGGGGAGACAGTGATAGACGAATAATTCCATTTGTTCTTTGCATGATTTACACGAACCATTTTAACTGACATTTAGGTCTTGGCAAAACATTAATTTTTAACACTGACAGAAATCATTCCTAATGCAAAGCTGCCATCTAATGCTACTAATTCCCTCGCGAATATTCTGCCTGTATTTCGTGTTCACCTGCATGCGTTTTGTTATGCGAACTTCGCCATGGATCTCTTAATACTTCTATGTTATGGTTAAGATGGTCTCAGAGTCGTAGGAGTGCAGAAGACATGGAAGGAGACGCCTGAGACTAGAAATATAGATTATTGATTATTGAGGCAGGGTGTCCGTAGATAGCTTCACCGAGGGGTGGTCGGTGGAAATTACATATTGGTAAAATACAATATATCGGCTGGTTCTTCATTCTTACACCACACTTTTACGACAAGAATGCAATTCTGTGTTATGACTTTAATATAAAGCTTTCCACACAACTGGTTTTACTAAATGCACTGAATATATTAATTACATCTGTGTGTGGAAAATAATGCAACTCATTGTTTTTATATACAAATCTTCTCATTATTGTAGTCATTGGTGGATGACGTCTACGTAATACAGTTAGAATCAAACGTCATTTTGTATTCGACGATAGAGGATGGAGCAGGGCGAAGGAGGGTGAGGTAGAGGTCGGGGATTAAGGTAAATTACTGAGGCAGAGAGGGGAGGGGGGGAGGGCAGGAAGTACGATAGTCAAAAGAGGGAGTTAGGCAAGGAAGTTAGGCACAAAACGTGACAAAGGAAATGTGTGATATCAGTGTAGCAGAGTGACATTATCAGGGCCCAGTAATGTCATTGTGATGTGTCAGTGCCTTACACCAGTGGTTCGTGGCCACCTAAAGCTTGTAAAGAATATCGTACTAACATGCACACGTCTGGGACATACATTTTTTTTTTCTTATGTAGACTTTGTATGTGTTAGATCTGTTTTCCTTATTTCAGACATCTGCAATAATTTTTTGTTGCGTTAGATAGGAAATACTTTAATCTCTTGAAAAGCGAGTGAATAAAATATATGGAATATAACACACACACACACACACACACACACACACACACAATATATATATATATATATATATATATATATATATATATATATATATATATATATATATATATATATATATAACTTCTTGAGCTTAGCCTAAAGTCAAATTGTAATGTACAACATAAAAAAAAAAAAAAAAAGGTTTCATTCCCTTAGCTCATCTAAAAATAAGTAAGTGGCTCATAAAACGTTGTCTTGATAGAGATATATATTACCTTTCCCTGATGAATTTAAAGTTAAGAGATCATTCTAAAGTAAGAGTGGGTAATGAGCATCAAGTAACATTACCTACGGTTCTCTTTGACATATAAATAAGGGATAAGAACAAAGTTTTTAGGGTTTCCTAGGTCATGCAAAAAGGTGAACTGTGACAGTGTAATTTGTTAAGAATTTTACCCATATCAGTGTCGCTCTCGTACAGTGGCCTATCTTGCGACTTTTCGGAAGATGTCAAAGTCTGCTAGCATCATAATCCTGTACTACTTTCTTCTTGAAGGTGCTTGAATCACCAAGTTAAATCAAGTTGGTGAATTTATCCTTCCTCCTTTAACTTCCTGGCAATCTTGGTGTTATGTGGGTTTAGCACAGCTACTATTACCGCTAAACTCTTGATCATAGTCTTGGTGTACCCTGACCACTTGCTTATATAAAAGTTGGTGAAGGTAAAGGATGTATGTGCGTGTGGATGATCATGATACACGATTATACAATGCTGTGGCAGACTGGTAATATTTATGAATGTGTGTGTGTGTGTGTGTGTGTGTGTGTGTGTGTGTGTGTGTGCGTGTGTGTGTGTGTGTGTGCGGAGTCGGCTAGATGGTGTAAAAAGGCCAATAAATTGATTGGATTCGTAGGTAGAGCATTTGAATATAAATCCTAAAATATCGTCCTCACTTTGCATAGTTCCTTGGTACAGCTGCACTTGGAGTATTGCATTCAGTTCTGGTCACCATATTATTAAAAAGTCATGGAAAAACGAGAGAGTACAGCGAAGGGTGACAAAGATGATACCTAGATTGAGAAACAAACCATACGAGGAGCTTTAGAAGCCCTGAATCTCTTTACCCAATAAACGGAGGTCACGAAGAGATTTAATTCAAGTATTCAAAATATTCATAGGACACGATAATATGGCCATTGCTAAATATTTAACAGTTGGCAGCTCAGACTATACCAGAGGGAATGGGCATAAAATTATCGGCAAATGATTTCAGTCACATGAAGCTAAGCATTTTTTCTTTAGTAGAGTTTTAAATACGTAGAACAAACTGCCTTCAAATGTAGTAAACGATGATGCAGTACTAATCTTTAAAAATCGCTTGGATAAGTATCTTGTCATCTGACCCCCAGGCTAGTATGATCACTTCTAAATAACACATTTCTATGGAGCATTTTTTTTTTTTTAAGGGCGTGGAAGATACAACCGCAGAGCAACATCGATAAATATTGCTGACTTAATGTTACTCTCCCGTTCAGGTAGATAGTGTAGAATAAAATTTCCTTTCAGTCTTTTCATTAGAATTTCCATGACAGTTTTCAGTGTTGCATGGTGGTCCATCTAACAATTTCCTGTTGGCTGGGGCTGGAGGGTTTGGTGGGTGGGTGGGGGGAGCCTTCCTGTTTTTCTCTCCATGTCTTTAGCTGATTGATTAGTTTTGTTAGTTTTAACCTTCCCTATACCAGACAGCCACGAAAGACCAACCAGTCTCTTGCTGTTTCCTTTCCCTTGTACTCCATTGTACTCCTCCCCACAGGTACCATCCCTACCTTTTCTGCACGCCACTCCACTTCCATTTCCGCTCCTCTGCCTGCCAGTTCTAATCCCCTCCACTGTCCGCCCCAAGCCCTTCCTCCTGTCATGTCCACTTTCTAATTCTCTTGCTTTTTTTTTTTTTTTTTCCCTCTCCTCTCTCTGTCTGCCTGTCTGTCTGTCTGTCTGTCTGTCTGTCTCTCTCTCTCTCTCTCTCTCTCTCTCTCTCTCTCTCTCTCTCTTTTACTTCTTCCTTCACCTCCCTTCTCACTTTCCTTTAAGACACCATCGTTTCCATTCTGTTCCTCTTCATTTTTCAAACCAGCCCTCTACCTTTAGGAAAGCCTTCAAATTCCTGTTTTCGTTTTCTCTCCTACTTACTTTTTTTGTTATCTTCATGTTCCCTGTACGATGTTGGTGAAATGAAACTTGCAGGGACATGTCTCCAGGCCCCGCTACGATGGGTACCTCAGAATAGTTTGCATGTACATTATTTTTTCCGAAGTAGTATTAAGCACGATATAAAGCCAGTGTACTTATTACGATCTCTGAAGCATGGGTCAGCCTCATAATAGCAGACACTGATTTTATACGAAACTTAAATTATCATCATACATACATACATCATCTAATCCTGTGTTTTCCCCATGAGAAGCGTAGGAGCCCGGGGCTAGGTAAGTTGGTCCTGACATTTAAGCTGAGATTGACCAGCCTCATTCGTCCCGAGTGGCATTACGATAACAATAAATCCCAACACCCCTTGGATATAAACCGACACAGGCTCAATGCGGTTGGAGCGCCTTAATTACCCGAAAAAATCACCAACAAAAACTGAGAAGTAATTGAAACATACACATGCATGCTACACCTACTTCCTTCCTACTGGTGCCTCCTTGTTCCCACTTACAGGTCAATCGTTTTCCTCATTTCCCTTTCCCCCAGGCCTATCTTCTCTTTCTTGCTGTCCATTTCCTCTTCCCTTCTCACCCCCTTATTCTCTGTCCCGCTTTCCCTCATTTGTACTCGGCCAGTCGTGGCATTAGATCCGGTGAGTTAGGCGGAGTGAGAGAAGGCGGTGAGAGGGAAGGGGAGGACGATGAGAGAAAGTGAGAATGATGAGCGATAAAACATAGTGAAAGAGTATGAGATGAAAGGTGAAAATAGGATTGGAGAGGAGGATGAAGGTGATAATCAGTGGGGCAGTGAAAGCTGATACGAGAGAAAGGAAGCTTTTGAAGTGTGAAGGTGAGGAAAGGTGAGGATGCAGGTTGTGACACACACTGAGAGTAGAAACCAAAAGGAAAGGAACCGAGTAGGCGAGGGGATGAATTAGAAGTTAGCATGAAGATGAAGAAAGCAGAGTGAATATGACGGAGCCAAATAGTCATGCTACAAATAAGAGTGCAGTTTATGGATAAAAGGAAGTATAAGAGTGAGGGGTGAGAGTGAAATATGAGACTGAAGGACAAGTGCCATTGTGAAGGTGTGTGAGAGTGAGTGAAGTGAGGGTGAGGTAAGATAGATAATCAGGGTGAAGATGAGAATTACATTGCCATACTCTTAGATCTGACCCAAGAAGAATGTTGCCCTGGGAGCAGTAGCGTACCTGAGGGGGGGGGGGCTGTTTGAAACTGCCCCCCGGGCCCCCAATTGAGTGGGGCCCCAAAAAGCCTTAAAAATGTATAAGCTCTTTAATTTATATTTTAAAATATATATATTTATCATCCCGACAATCCCAGCTGAGATATTAGATAAATTTTGAGAATTAGGGGGGCTAGGTTCTGTGCGGGGACCCCTCTCCAGGAGGGGGGCCCCGAAAAGAACCTAGCCCCCCGGGCCCCCAAATCTCTAGGTACGCCCCTGCCTGGGAGAAAATACACGTCCAACGGTGAGGAGGTTAGTCTTGGGAAAGTGGGTGTAAGGGTGGTATAGGTGAGGTGTGGCTGGTGTAAAGGTGTGGCTGGTATAAGTGGTGTAAAGGTGAGACAGCAGAGATAGGTGGAGTAGGCTAAGCTGAACAGGCGGGGTTGATGGTCCCTGGTGAGGAGGAACGAATGCAGTACACCATTTGAAGATGTGTTGTAGGTTGAATTGTGTGGATGTGCTGAAGGATATTATCTGGTTTCTCATCATAATAACACAAAAGGCAAGAAAAATAACAACACTAGTAATTACGCCCACTTATCATATGCATAGAAGTTATCCCCTTGCCACAGCTGTCAATTTGTATAGTACATTATGATTGGTGGGGAAAACAAATTTAAACGATTTATTCCACTGTGATATTCTCAGTGCTTGAGTTTATATTCGCTCTCTTGTTTTTCTGTAAAAATCAAGTTTCTTTCTTGTTTTGCATAGTACAGTATACATCTGTTTGTACTGATTACTTACTTGCACGTACATTTCCACCTAGATCTGGTTATACTATATGTCACCTTTGCACTTGTAAGAACGCTGATATAGAGAAAGATGCATGATGTGTCAAACAGTGACTGGCTCTTCTGAGTACCGGTAATTATCTCATCAAAGTCGGGTGCGGTACAAATTACTTCCCGGCGATCTGCTCACTAAAGACAGCGAAATTTTTGCATCGACGTCAAGCTTACAAACAGTTTATGAATAGTCGAGCGTTTATTTCATCTCCTGTGATTCATCGACACCGCATGACACAAACAAAGATAAGCTGCTAATCTTACTTCGTTCAGGCAGTATATTGATCATAATTATCTCCCTTTATTACAGGAAAAGGCGAGGTTCATAATTAAGCGCTTTGGTCTCTACTGTGTCGGAGGGAAATCAAAGTTTCTTCTCTTACATCCCTCCTTTAACACAAGAGCTACATAAGTCGTGCACCAAACGTGGAGTGTGGTGGGGTCGCCACAAAACCATTTCACTTCCAGGGGGGACGGTGTTCTGGTGGTGGTTAGGGGGTGGTGAGCTTTGATATCTCACTTTCGTTTTTTGGAGTCGTTTATCGAAACGTGAAGAGTAAATGAGAAGTTATTTCTTCCCTCATGTACAGAGGTAAACTGCTTTAGTGACAACGAATGGACACGATAAGACACCTATATTAAATGTTCCACGTATCTCCAGTGTTGATGATGCGGTGTTTCTCACTGAAAGGGAGAAGGCTGTAGGCCAATAGTTCTCAGCCTTTTTTTGAGGGGGTCCCCCTCCCCCCCTTAGCCTTGGTCCACATATCCATGTATCCCCCTCCCCCCTCCATTGCTTCCAGCTTCCTGTCATCATTTGACTCTAAAAAAATAATCCTGAAATACGTGTTTTGAAGGCAAAAGCAGATATAGAATACGAAAACTGATTATAAATTAGGTTTTCATCGTGACACACACACACACACACACACACACACACACACTGCTGGAGACTATTTTCTTCTGATTCCTCGCGCCCTCCATGGTAATTGCACACGCCCATTTAGGGGGAAGGAATGCCCCTCAGGTTGAGAACGACTGCTGTAGACAAATGCGTTACCGGGGTAGGAGGATATGCAGAGGAGAGAAATGAGACAGTCTGGCCAGGAATGACATTAATGTCTCGATCCGCAGACACCATCTTAGTTTACTCTCGTTATTCCAGGATAGTTTTTATTGGAAGGGACACAGGCAACGTTGATTAGACCCATTCCAAGTAGGTGACGCTCGTAAGTTGAACAAGATCATGTGTCAGTAAGAGGAAAAAATATAAAAGACATCCCTGTCGTGAAGGGGTTATTAGTGATCACATTATGGCGTGGAAACGTCGGCTACTGTCCGGAATCCCTCGCTTCATGGGATTCTTTGACCTTATACGGAAAGATAAACATTCTTATAGTGACAGCAAACTCTCGAGGCAGACAAGAAGAGGGCAAGACTTATGAATGTTTAAAAGGACTGACGAATAAGCAGACACTGTGCTATCAAAAGCAGACATTATAGGACGACAGTCACCGAACCAGAACGATAACATATACATTCCACTCGAAAAAAAGAAATGACTGACACATTTCAAACACACAGTACGGTAATTTCTCGCCACGTACAACGTATCAAAGTGGTCTGGAAATGGGAGAATGCGTTTCATGTGGGAACGGTAAAATCGCATATATCACTGCGAGTGTGTGGCCGGTCCACTGTTATTGCACACACTCTGCCATGGCCTTAAATTGATAAATGTTTCGCTTTTGTTGGCGTGCCTTTGTGGTGAGTGCTGTATGAGGTTGTTGAATTTAGGGAACATAATTTTTATTATGGTAAGAAGTGACCTGGGATGGAATCGTGGACTCTTCTTAGGCCAATACACATAGTGATAAATAAATAATCTCTCCATAAGATGGAATTACTGTTATTTCTGATAATGTGTGGAGCTAATTTGTCATTCAATATTTCATACATCAGAAGTAAAATAAACTGGTATGCAGGACATATATCTGTGACTTTTGCCAAAAGTATGATTTACCAACACCATACCACAGTGGAAACTACCATTTTCTGAGTGTATTTCATCATCTAACGACAAGTAAAAGACAATAACCACATTCATTTAAAACGTGGCTGCTTTGCATTATTCGATTCTATTTCTCACTACCACGTGATTCCTTTTGATCCTGCATCTTCGTTTTATCAATGTGTTTTTTGGCCATGAAGCGTGGAACATGGAGTCCACCAACATTTCTAATATATTCAGAGTCGGCACAGCGTCACGTTGTGCAACAAAGAGGCAACAATCTTCATTGTTCTTCATATGTAAGTTGAGGGTGCCAGTGCACTGGAGGTGCCGCCTCCCGTTACACATCCCTTTGATTCTGCACGTCTGTTGATTGACTCAGCCAAGAACTGATGGACGGATGTATTGCATAAGTATTAATGTGAGGAATACTGAACTTGATGAGCACTATCTCCTTGGGGGTTGGGGGGTGGGCGAGTGGTTGGAAAGATAGTCTGTTGTCTGAAGTGGCACGAGTTCGATCATGGGCTGAGGCAAGGCCCAAATGATCAACTGAATTTCACTGAAACAGGTGTTGGTCTTCCACAAGCCACCCATCGTCATGTCATAAAGACTTTGTAGTTACTTGTAGAGAAGTATATTTTAGACTTGTGGTCGAGCGGCTTTTACATCTTGTAGTAGCTTCCCCACCAAATGTCATGTAATGACAGGAGAGGTAAAGAATAGTATGGGACTATTTTTATTTGTCTTGGAAATATTAAACAGGTCTCTCACACGGAACGAGTATAAGTCCCGGGTAGCTACCTCCCTGTCTTGCTATCTCTCTCTCTCTCTCTGTTCTAAGGCTAATCTCCGTCTCGACCTCTCTCTAGGGTCGCTTGTCTCCTTCTAAACTCTCTTTCCTAAAATCTGGTGTAGCAGGGGTGTGTCACGTGTGTCCCTCATGGATGGAAAGCTTAAGGAGCCTGTGTGTGAGTATGTGTGTATATGTGTGTGTGGTTACCAGATCTTTGTTCACGAGAGGACTGCTGACAGCTAACTGCATCATCTCCTTACTGGCCGCTGTCGTCAGCTTTCCTCAGTGTTAAGAGTGTGTAAGCATGTTTAGCACTGCTCGATTCTCGCAGACACAACACCTTCTCATCATCTGACTCCCTGCTTCTATCTATCTATTTATCTATCTATCTATATAATATGTAGTCTTTACCACACTGCTCGGTCGCGCGAAAATGGCGTACCATCGACATTTAATAGTTATAACATATTAATACATACTACATACACATTATAATGAACTTATAAGCTAATTAAGTGAAATACATAATATTGTAAAGTAACATAATTGTATGAATATTGTATACATATATTATTCATAGTAAATAGTGATTATTCAGTAATATTACATTTTAAATAAGTTGTATACACATTTGAAATAATGCAATGGTTGTTGTATAACACTTTGTAAGACGTGCATGTACAACAGACGTACGCATATAATTGTGCAATGGTATTACTGCTAAGTTATACATTACATATTTGAGTTATCACTTTAGTAATGTCTAATATTTCACCTAACTTGTATGATGATACTGGTAATACAGAATTGTGCTATAATTGTATGACTTATATTGTGTTAATGCATAATTGTGTTGGCCTTATAATTGTAGTTACATTTTGTTAATGCAACTCTTACATAAGTGTCTTGGCCTTATAATTGTAGTTAAAGTTACATAAAAGTTACATCTTGTTAATGCAACTGTTACATAATTGGCAAAGTGTAACATAATGCAATCGTTTGTCGTTACATAATTGTTACATATCGTTTGTAGGTACATAATTGTAGTTAAAGTTACATAAAAGTTACATCTTGTTAATGCAACTGTTACATTAATTGGTACATATTGTTTGTAGTTACATAATTGTAACAATTGCAGTCCTAACATATGCTGCGGTCGATGATAGTGATGATGTGTCGTGCCACTTGTATGTGGAGACAACAATTTGCTTTTTTGTTTGTAGTTTATGTGGTATTTTGGCATATGTAGTAACAATTACACTTATTTTCATTTGTTTGTTATGTGATCTTACTCTATTTCTCTTTTTTCTTTCTTACTTTTTCTTTCTTTCTTTCTTTCTTTTTTGTATGTATTGATTTTCTATAGTTTGTTTTTCTTAGCTTGTGTACTCTTTTTCCATGTTGTTCATGGTTACATAATTGCTGGCTAATTTCCTTGGGATACTTTTTTAAAGTTTAGTTTATATTGCACAGAGATTATAAAATGATATTATATAGTCCCATATTTTGTTATTTTATATAAAAAATATATACACTATATACAGTATTAACTATACACACTGATTTGTTGTTCACCTGTACCTATCGTGAGTAATATGTGTGTCAGCACTGTGTGGAAATCATTGTCTTCACGATTGTGTTGAAGATGTTCACTCTTGCTAACGGCATTTGTGTTGGCCATTTTTTTTTTTTTCGTAAGTTAATTTATCTGTTTCCACTAGGTAGCTTTAATTAATAAATGTTTAATGCAGTTCTATTAATTGCTCACTGAGTAACTGTGATGGTATATTTTCTTGATTACTTTGTAGATATAATAATGTATAGTTGTATGTATGGAACACGTATTTTATGTAGGTATAAATGGTAACACTCGTTGGTAGTAATTAAATGTTATAATAAATGAATGAATATATACAGTGTAGAATATTTATCGTTGGTGATTATTTAGTGTTTGAGTTATGCAGATAACTGAAGTAAGTATGTGTATTTAAGTTGTAACTATACAACACGTTTTATATGTTTGTGCAGAAGCTTATTGTCTATCACTGTGTATTGTATGAATGAAGTAACTATGTAACTCACTAATTTTTACCGTGGTGGGAAATGGTGTGAGTGGTGTTGCACGTGGTGATAGCGTTGTCCTTCGCGGGTTGATTGGTGTGCTGTTGTCTCAGCACATGGTGACGTCGGCTTCCCACACTGGTAGCTGTGTAAGCGGTGGGGTTGGGTGGATGTAGCAGAGAGAGGAGGGTGAGGTCTGGTGGTTATGAGTTGTGAGTCGTCTCTCACTCTTCGTTTGTTTGTTTGTTTGTTTGTTTGTTTTCTTTCTTGATGTATTCTTGGTCCTTTTTCTTGTGATTTACTCGTTGTGGGATGAAGACTGCCGCTTCTTGTAGGTGCGTGTAGAAGATTATACAGACGACGTAGAGTTGTTAATTGTAGTTGATTGTAGATGGTTGTAGTTCGCTGATTCGTCGTAGACTTGTAGACTATTTGCACTGTAGGCTGTATTTTGTAGGATTCAATGTAGAACTGAAGCTAATCTTGTAGTCTCAGTTGCTTTTGTAGAAATTTGCTTTTAATTCGGAGACGATGTCCGCAGATTTGCTGGTTTGTCGTTAAGCTACTTGCAAGGCGTCGAGTGATCTCTTGACCTCTGCATCAGCGTAATGATCTGGGAGACGGAGGGGGCTGGATGGAGAGAATACTGTCAGGAGCTGATGTTGTTGGTTGTTTTCAATCTTGATATTTTGTAGGAATTTAATGTTGATTCGTAGACGAGGTTCGTGATATCGTTCACTGCTACCAAATGTCATAACGACTTTGTAGTTACTTGTAGAGAAGTATATTTTAGACTTGTGGTCGAGCGGCTTTTACATCTTGTAGTAGCTTCCCCACCAAATGTCATGTAGTGACAGGAGAGGTAAAGAACAGTATGGGACTATTTTTATTTGTCTTGGAAATATTAAACAGGTCTCTCACACGGAACGAGTATAAGTCCCGGGTAGCTACCTCCCTGTCTCGCTCTCTCTCTCTCTCTCTCTGTTCTAAGGCTAATCTCCGTCTCGACCTCTCTCTAGGGTCGCTTGTCTCCTTCTAAACTCTCTTTCCTAAAATCTGGTGTAGCAGGGGTGTGTCACGTGTGTTCCTCATGGATGGAAAGCTTAAGGAGCCTGTGTGTGAGTATGTATGTATATGTGAGTGTGGTTACCAGATCTTTGTTCACGAGAGGACTGCTGACAGCTAACTGCATCATCTCCTTACTGGCCGCTGTCGTCAGCTTTCCTCAGTGTTAAGAGTGTGTAATCATGTTTAGCACTGCTCGATTCTCGCAGACACAACACCTTCTCATCATCTGACTCCCTGCTTCTATCTATCTATTTATCTATCTATCTATATAATATGTAGTCTTTACCACATTCATACAATTGCCTTTGAACGAAACAGCCCTAGCATGTAGCCTATGGATCATGGAAGTGGGTTTTAGGGCCAAAGTGGTCACATTCGATGCTGTATGCTCCCAGGTGGACTGTTTCTTCTGAGGAAAGACATACAATACAAAAAATATATAAATGTAATTATAAGCATGCTGGTGTGTGGGGTAGCACAACACTTGTTATGTGCTGTTGTTACAGTATTTGCTCGTGTTTGCATGGGAGATGTGTACTTTATATCGTACACAATATTATCCAGAAAAATCCTGTCTCATTTATGTGCTGGAAGCGGAATGAGAAAACATGATGCGCCAGTACAATCAAGCAGTCATTGACCAAGTATTTCTCGCGCTCCTGGACGGTTTGGTAAACCGCAAGGTATAATTTTCCACCAGTGATTGGAGAAACAAAATGCTCATTCAAACTGTGTGGTGTGAAATGCTGTCAAGTAGGGAATGAAGAATATCAGGTGGGTTAAGGTAAGCTGTACTTTAGTCAGGAGCCGCAGTTCGTCTGGGAAAATAGTGATATAATACAGTACCTGACAAATTTGACCAGTATCAGTTATTAGAGCAGCTATAGGCTAGGAGATATTATGATGATAAAAGGAAATGGTATAATCATCAGAAGGTGGAAACGTAAACAGTGTGGAGTGATCTGGGATGAAAATAGGACTGTAACTGTGAACGATGAGAAAGAGGAATAATGAAAATGCTCTTGAACCAGAATTTAATGCATGCTTATATACTAGAGGGTTAATTTGAGTGGAGTAAAGTTTAGCAGATGAGCAGTACAGGAAGCCGTATCGTGCATTACTACACCAGATATTCATAATGCTTTCCTGTTTGAATTAGCAAAATGCAGAGAGGAAATGGCCCTGGCAATGTGAAGAAAAAAAATCTCTCTACTTTATATACAACTAGAGAGAGAGAGAGAGAGAATAATGACCAGAAATGTAACCTCCTGTTCCAGTTATTCCATCGCTATTAAGACGTAGGTCGCACTCGAAATCAGGTCAGTTTACTCCAGTACAGCCGACTCAGAATTTTTCCTCGCATGATATTTCCTTCACCACTCTCATCTTTCTCGTCCTTTCTTACTCTCGCATCAGCTGCACTACAATGCCACCCATCCGCAAGAAAGATACCTTATATTATTATCGGTCTGGGTTTCGTATCAGTCATCGATGCGACATGATGGAGAGAATTACAATTTCGTGTTAATGAGAGAAGTTTGGCTCTGAACTGATACGATGGGCATCAGGAACGGGACGTGGTTATCCTCTCAACGTCACTGAGAGAGGGCTTTATACTCCTTTTACTCTAACTTGGCTCTAAAACTGGCATCTCTTCATCTTGAATGGTCCAGTTGTAGTAATAGATTAACGCTAAAACACAGAGCTAGTCGCGGAGTGTTTTGAAAAGACTATAAAGCCGTAGTTATCTTTCTTTGCCTTGACGCTACGTGACATAAGCTGTAATGGGACAACAATTTGGTGACAGGTTAATGTAAGTTAACTATAGTCGTGTAAGTTTTTGCTGTGTTCTTTCCCAAAAATTCCTTTATTTTTGAAGTTTCCTGAGGTATTTTTATTTCCTTTTCACAGTGGCTGACGTTGCAAGGGTTAACATGTCAGCCTGTATCTGGAAGAATTTTAGTTCGATTCTGGAACCGACCAGACTCTTGGACAAAATCTGTATCCCTTCTTATCCCTGAAATTCACCTTGCTTCATAAATGGAGACACATGGCTGAATGTTGCAGGAGGACTGAAATATAGGGAAGCTTAATGGTTTACATTAACAACCCTCGTGTAATTAAAAAGCAGTAATTTAAGTTTTACTCTTTCTTAGGGACGAGAGGGAGACTTTATTTAGTAATAACTCTCTGCTTTAATGCCACTTGTGCATTTGATGGACATATATGTTTCCCTCGCTATCTATAAAACACACACCTATTCACATCTTAGGTCATATATCATCTCACTTTTCATTTAACCAAACATTTCTTCTCATTTCTCTTTCACATTACCATCATTCTCTCTCTCTCTCTCTCTCTCTCTCTCTCTCTCTCTCTCACGGAACGCCAGGTAATCAGTAGTGGAATATCAAGGCCAACTGCAAATTGCACTCTAATCACTCCAATTTATCCTCTCAATCGCCCCAAATTTCCACATGGTTTTTGATATTAACGACCCATTTGCTTGTCGTTAGCTGGTTGTTCACCTGTAATTGGACTTAATTTTCCCTCTATTAGTAACTCATCATCCGTGTATGATTACCACTTATCTTTAATTACCGTTTCGATAACAACCGACTGG
>NC_136959.1:15508870-15603870 GCF_032717465.1 Coenobita brevimanus
AAGAAAATCCTAAAGAAGTCTTAGGAAGAGGGCCCACAATATCCACCAACACACGGGTGAAAGGCGCCTCAAAAGGAGGAATGGGAACTAGAGGTGCAACCTTTTTGGTCTGATTACACTTCCCCACAACTTGACAGGTGTGACAAGACTTACAATCAATCAATCAATCATTTCCTGTGGCACCCTCGGGGATGCATAGGGCCTCGATGAACTCACACCACCACATCCTATCTTGTGCTAGCTCCTCAAGATCTCCCCAACACTCATCTCCAGCTTCCCGTCTCATTGTCCTCACCCACGTCTCTGTTGGCCTTCCTCTACCTCTCCTACCAAGTGCCACCCACCCTGGTGTACCTCGTACTATTCCCTGTCTCCTATACACATGTCCTAGCCACTTCCATCGTGAGAATCTAACATATTCATCGATCGGCTGCACTCCCGTTATTTCTCTAATTATACTATTTGGTATCCTTTCCCACCACTTAACTCCTAATATTCTTCTAAGTGCTTTATTTTCAAACACCAAGAATTTATTTTCCATAGTCACTGTGCTGTACCAAGACTCGTGTCCATAAATAAAGATACTCCTAACCATTACCTTATAAAGTTTGATTTTTGTATGCACAGAGAAATTGTTATTATTCCAAATATTTTTAAGCATTCCCATTGCCTGATTAGCCTTCTTTACCCTTTCCTCGAATTCAAAGTTCAAAGAACCATCCTTGGCTAAATAAGTACCTAAATATTTAAACCTATCAACTTGCTTTACAACCATACCTCCAATTACACATTCCTGCGCATTTTCCATATTCATATTAATTATTTCAGTTTTTCCACAATTAATAACCAAACCCACCTTGCGACCTTCACTCACCAAACAGTCCAACACTCTCTGCATCTCTTCTGGCCCATCACAAATCAAAACTATATCATCTGCATAATCTAAATCCAAAAGTTTCCTGTTCTCTCCCCAAAGTATACCTGCACCGGTTTCTGTTCCAACGCGTTTCATAATGTAATCAATGACCAATATAAATAGTAAAGGCGATAGAACACCACCTTGAATTACTCCGGACTTGACTTCAAACGAATCACTCAGACAACCATCAACCATCACTTTACAAAATGTGTCCTCATGCATGTTCATAATGACCTTCACAAACTCCTCTGGTATTCCATAATGTCTCATGATCTTCCCCATAGTCTCTCTTGAAACACTATCAAAAGCCTTTTCAAAATCAACAAAACAAAGACTTAACGGCACTCTCATTTCATTAACTTGCTGCATCAAATGCCTAACTATAAAGATCTGATCATTGCAACCACGTCCCTTTCTAAAACCAGCCTGTTCATCCCTCAGAATACCCTCAACCACTGGCTCCAACCTATTTAACAACACTCTACTGAAAACTTTCAAAGCTATCGATGACAAAGAGATTCCCCTCCAATTACCACATTCACTCAGGTCTCCCTTCTTCGGAACTTTGACAATTACACCATTCTTCCAAACTGATGGTAGTAACCCCGTCACCCATATCTTATTGAATAGCTTGGTCAAGATCATTATTAATCTATCCCCCTCCACTTTAAACATTTCCGGAAATAAACCATCCTCCCCTGGTGCCTTATTATTCTTTAACTGTTTTACTGCTTTCTCCACTTCTGCAAGCCTCAACTCTCCTGTTTCTATATTTAAATCTTCCTGAGCAGACGGTATATCCTCTTCTGGTGGAATTGGTCTATTAAGAACTGTCTCAAAATGCTCTTTCCATTTATTTTTAATATCTCCATCTTTGGTCAATAAATTTCCTTCCCTGTCTCTAACTGGTATTTCCTTGCGTTTACCTGCATTACCACTCAGTTCTCTAATCGATTCATAAGCTATTCTTTGACTCTGTCCATCATTTTTGTTTATTAAGATTTCAATCTCTGCAACCTTTTCATCCACACATCTTTTATCTCTCCTAGCTAACCTTCTTACTTCTGAATTCAAACTCCAGTACGCAGCTCTTGCTAATTCAATCTCTTGTTCATCAACGCATTGCATCTCACTCCTCAATTTAGCCTCACCTCTCTTTTTTATCATATCCCACGTTTCCTCTGATATCCATTTCTTTCTCCTGAAGCTATGTCTCCTTCCAATCGTACATTCAGCAGTCTCATGCAAAACTTTGTTCACATCCTCCCACATCTCATCTACACTTCTCTCCCCCTCTTCCAACGTTTCCAACACCAAAAACCTATTTCTGCATTCTAATCTGAATTCCTCCTTTTCTTCTCCTTCCCTTCTAAGCTTAACAATATCGTATCTACCAACACCAGTTTTTTCCTTCTTCTGATTTTTAAGTTTAAACCTTATTTTTGCAATGCTGAGTTGATGGTCACTACCAATATCCGCTCCCCGTTTAACATGAACATCTAGCAGAGAACTTCTATGCCTCCTACTGATAGCGATGTGATCAATCTGATTTTTGTATTTTCCACACGGCGACACCCAAGTTGTCTTGTGTATATTGCAATGCCGAAAGAGTGTGCCCCCGATGACTAAGTCATTTGCTAGACAGAAGCTTCCAAACCTCACTCCGTTTTCACTCATCCTACTACCAACTCCCATCTTACCCATACATGCCTCAAATCCCTCATTTGAACAGCCCATTACTGCATTAAAGTCTCCAACGCAGATCAAAACATCATGTCTAGGTAC
Organism: Coenobita brevimanus; assembly: GCF_032717465.1. Classification (NCBI taxonomy): domain Eukaryota; kingdom Metazoa; phylum Arthropoda; class Malacostraca; order Decapoda; family Coenobitidae; genus Coenobita; species Coenobita brevimanus. Next base: position 15,511,575 of record NC_136959.1, read on the forward strand.
CCTTCCTACTCCTTCTTGCAACTTTTCAGAAAATGTGTCTTTCCTTTCATCGAGTGCATCATTAGTAGGTGCATAACACACAAACAGACTGATGTTGCCATGATTTGATTTAAACCGTGCGTATAACAATCGCTCATCTATAGGATCCCACTCACATAAAGCCTTATTTGCCTTACAACCCAGCAACAATCCTACTCCCTGATAATGCATTCCGTCCTGTCGACCAGATATCAATAAACGTATACCATCCTCCAAATCCAACTTATCGACTCCAGTTAATCTAGTTTCTGTCAGAGCACAAATATCAAGTCCGTAATTTTGCAAAACCTTCACTAACTCATCGATTTTACCGTCATGATTTAGCGTTCTCACATTCCAGTTACCAATTTTAATTGTATTTTTTGCATTGACAAAGGAATTAGATTGTAATTGAGGCAACCGTGAGATTCTTAGCACCCCCTGCCCATTTAAGGGCTGCACGGGACTGGGGGCCATTATTGTTCTTTCAGAGTCCATCAAGGTTTCTTTAGCTAACTTCCTGAACACCTCGCCATTGTGTTGCAGTCGCAGTAGGCAGCTAACTTGCCTGATTGCCCACACCCGAAAGACCCAGCTATGCTGTAGCCAGTCACGTGCCAGCATGCTTCCCAGCCATTTCACTCTCAAGGAGTTCCTCTGCCTGAGAAAGCAACCACCCCCCTGCTCCCGATACTAGGAAACATCCCTGAAGATACCTGGCCAGTAGAAGTGTTTCAAAATGCGTGCCCCAGTCTCCCTCACTCCAAGGTGTCCTGCCAAACTGGAATCATGAGCCACTCTAATGATATCCTGCCTACAAACACGAGGGATGACAACTTGATGTACAACCTCCCATTCACAGTCGGCTGATGCTGTTGGGGGTCTCCACTTCCTCATAAGTACTCCTGACTTTATATAATAACAAGTAGAAGCACCGGCTGACTCTTCCTCACTGCAAGCAGAGTTAGCTAGACCTTTCGACTCAGGGTCAGCAACCTGCAACTCAACCAACTCTTGCCGAGACAAATTAACAACACTACGCGGTACAGCCTCATCTGGTGAGTGGTCCAAATTAGCAAGAAAAGTGTCAGCTAGGATAACATCATCATCATCATTATCCTTTAAGTCACCAGTAACTTTAGACTTAGCCCTAGTGACAGCACATGCAGGGAACACATCAGGGACATCACAATCCTGGGCCGCAGCCACTGGCTCACTAGACAACTGAGGAGCTGGACACACTTGACTTCCACCAATATCATTTCCAAGTAAGAAAGTTACACCTGACATTGGGAGTGTCTCAACCAACCCAACCATAACGGAACCATTAACAAAACCAGACTCTAAATTCACTCTGCACAGAGGGACAGAGAAGTAATTATTCCTTACACCTTGTAAGATTACAGTTTCATCAGAGGAATTAACATTAGAGCCTAGAACACTGGTCAGCATAAGGGATTGGCAAGCACCTGTATCACGATATATTTTAACTGATTTCCTGTCATTACTGTCCAGAGGACTGACAAAACCATCAGACAGGAAACAAGCACATGAACTCTTGAGAGTGTCACCCACGTTACTGCTCAAAAGAGGAGTTTCATCATGAGAATTTAATTTACCCCTCAAAGCAGGTTCAGTTAACTCAGTTAAAAAATTCTTGGGAACTCTCAAGGGTGGACACTAGACCAATTGACTGAATATTTAAAGACTCCTTTTTGTTCACATCACGCTGTCTCCTGAAACAGTTCTCTGTAGTATGACCAAGCTTACTACAATAAGTACATTTACTTTTCTGAAACCTAGAGGTGAAGCTGGTGTTTACTTCATGAGAAACATTATCTTTATTCTCTTTCCTGTTACCTGTACTCTGAGTAGAGGCAACGTACTTACTCTCAGCTTTCCTTTTTTCTCTAGAATATCTCTTGTGAGTGAGAACATAATCATCAGCTAAAACTGCAGCATCAGACAAATTATCTATTCTTTTCTCATCAAGATATAGGCTTACATCATTATTAATACACCTTTTGAAATCCTCCAGCAAAATCTATCTATCTATCTATCTATTGCCAGACGCCTCAATCCCGTTTGGGGTGGCCACAAACAAATCGCCTCCAAGTCGCCCTGTCCCCCGCCATTTCACTGCCCTGCTCCCAACTCACACCCCCCTCTCTCATATACCTCTCCACCCCATCCCTCCATCTCATCCTCGGCCTCCCCCTCCCTCTTCCCCCCTCCACCTCACTCACATACACTCTCTTCGTCAGTCTTTCGCCCTCCATCCTCTCCACATGGCCAAACCACCTCAATGTGTTCCTCATAACGCTTCCTATCACGTCCACATCCACACCACAACGCTTCTTTATATCCTCATTCGTCAGCCTGTCTCTCCACGTGACTCCACAGGCTCCTCTAAATAACTCATTTCCACTGCTCTCACTCTTGACTTGTGTCCTTCCAACAATGTCCAAGCTTCACTTCCGTACATTAGAGTTGGTATCACAATACTGTCATGTAGTAACTTTTTCACTTCCATGCTCACTTCCCTGTTTCTTATCACTGCTTTCAAGGAACCAGCAACCTTTCTTCCCTGCTGTACCCTTTCAAGCACTTCACCCTCCAAACCTCCATCCTTACTCATCACACTACCCAAACACTTAAACGTACTCACATTTTCCAATTCCTCACCATCTAACCTCGCTGTACATTCACTAACTTCACCTCTCTGAAAGACCATCACTTTACTCTTCCCTACATTCACCTTTAGGTTCCTTTTCTTACACACTCTCTCAAACTCATCCACCAAGCCTTGCAGCTCCCCTTCGTCTTCACTCAACAACACAGTATGATCTGCAAACAACAGTACAGGGAGTTTCCAAACACTATCCTCTCTCACCAGGGCCACCCCAACATCCACTACCCTACCTTGTACCTCTTTTATTACCCCATCCATATACAGATTGAACAACCATGGAGACATGACACATCCTTGTTTCAAACCAACTTTCAAAGAGAAAAATTCACTTAGTTCACCATCCACACGCACTGCAGCCTTCGCACCATCGTACATACTCTTCACAGCATTCAACAACTTCCCATCTACTCCATATATTCTTAACACTTTCCACAATCCTTGTCTATCCACCCTGTCATATGCTTTCTCCAAATCCATGAAAGCCGCATACAACTTCTTTCCCTTCTCTAGAAACTTTTCCACTAAAGATCTAAGAATGAATATCTGATCTACACAACCTCTTCCCTTCCTAAAGCCTCCCTGTTCTTCTCCAACTAATTTCTCTGTTCTTTCTCTAACTCTGTCTATAAGTATCCTACCATACACTTTTCCTATTATACTAAGGAGACAAATGCCCCTATGATTACCACACACTTCTTTTTCCCCTTTTCCTTTGTACAAGGGAATAATTATACCTGACTTCCAATCCTCCGGGACTCTACCTTCCTCCCAGGCCAATCTGCACATCTTCCACATCCATTCTACTACTATCTCTCCCCCATGCTTCAGCATTTCACCACACACTCCATCAATTCCTGGGGCTTTCCCCGATTTAACTTTCTTCATTGCTTCCACTTCTATCCTACTGATTTCTTCCTGTCTTCTCACCTCCCTCCTTCTCCCAGCCATTTCCCAGCCACTTATACTTGCATTACTTCCATCCTCTATGTTCAACAATTCCTTAAAGTGTTCTCTCCATCTGCTCACTTTTTCTCCCTTCTCCACCAGTAATCTACCATTTTTATCTTTCACTCCCCTGCTAACTTCATTTCCACCCTGTCTTACTCTTTTCACTTCTCTCCAGAACATTTTCTTACAGTCCCTCCACTTCACACTCAAATTCCTTCCAAATTCCTCATCCACTCTCTTCTTACTCTCTCTTACTAATCTTTTCACCTCTCTCTTCCTTTCCACATATAACTCTCTCTTCCGCCTCTCAACTTCTTCCACGCCCCTATTTCTCACCCATTCATTGTATGCTTTCTTCTTTTGTGCCACAGCCTGTTTCACCTCTTCAGTCCACCACGCTGTTCCTTGTACCCCCCTCCGCCTTCTCTTCCTTCCACACACCACATCACATGCTGCACATATTTCTTCTGTAAATATCTTACACACACCTTCCACGTCTCCCATCTGCTCCAATTGATATTTGCCCAATCGTTCCTCCACTTCTCTCTTATACTCTGCCTTTTTCTCATCCTCTTGTAACCTTTCCACTCTCCTTGCAACTACTCCTTCCTCTCGTCTTTCCCTTCTTCTGTTCCTCCATCTCACTTGCATCCTAATTCTGGCCACCACCAAGTAGTGGTCAGAAAGTCCACTCCCCCAACCTCTATGCACTCTTGCATCCTTTACACATCTTCGCATCCTTTCATCCACACACACATAATCAATCATTGCCTTCCTTTCATTCAGTTCACCACCCACCCTTCTCATCACTCACCATGTATACCTGTGGATCATTTTATGCCTGAAGAGGGTATTGGCTATCACCAACCCCCTCCCAGCACAAATGTCCACTAACGCACTCCCATTCTCATCTATCTCGGCAGGCACACCCCACTCACCAACTATTCCATCCACCTTCACATTACCAACTTTACCATTCATATCACCAATCAAAAACACTCTCTCATTCCTTCCAAACTTTTCCATGCACATTTCCACATTTGTCCAGAACTCTTCTCTCACTCTTCTAGCACGATCTTGCGTTGGCGCATACACACACACAATCGCCCACATTTGTATTCCAACTTTCAACTTTACCCACACAATCCTTGACCCAACTGATCCATACTGTCTTATGCTCTTCTTCCATCTTTTACTCACAACTATACACACTCCTTCCTTTGCCCTCTCATTCTCATCTACTCCTGCACATATACCCCATCCATACTCCCATTCTCTCACACTTTCTCCTCTCCATTTTGTTTCAGTTATTCCACATACATCCACTTTCGCACCCTCAAGCACCTGGACAATCTCTCTCTCTTTCACCTCATCATTCGCTCCTCTTACATTCCATGTACTCATTACCAAGTCCTTTGTCCGGTCCTGGGTCGTCATCGTTTGGTCAGTCCTTGTCCGAGGCTTCTTGTTTGTTTTTTTAGTTAGTTGTTTTCCGGGGAGGGGCACTAACCCTCCGCCAACCCTTTTAGTCGCCAGCAAAATCATCTGTTTAAATTTACCGAAATCAGAATCCACATTCTTAGAATTTAACCACTGCTCTAACAGATCTTCTTTGATGTTTGCATACTCAACATGGGATTGCTTATCTTGCTTATAAGTTGTCCTTAATTTTACTCTATAGGGTTCAGGAACAAGCTCATACCTCAAGAATCAAGCTCTTAACTACATCATAATTATCAGATTGATCCAGAGGCAAAGATGCATAAGTTACTTGAGCTTTACCGGTGAGAACAGTTTGAAGGAGTACTGGCCAATACTCTTTGGGCCAATTAAAACCTATAGCTACCCTCTCAAACAACTAAAAATACTTTTGTAAATCAGATTCATTAAAAGGAGGGACAAGTTTAACATTTTTAGCCACATCAAAATCATCAGAGCTAGATGATCCAGATCCACCTTGTTTCATGCGATACTCATGGTCTGCCTGAATCCTAGCAAGTTCAATTTGTGCCTGAGCCTGTGCCTCCTGAATACGAGCATTTGCCTGATATTCAGCCTCCTTAGCACGAGCCTCCTGCAGGGCTAGCTGTAACTTAGCTAATTCAATCTGCCTTTGCTCATTTGGAGGGGTTACATTAAACAAGCTTTCATTAATCATGTCGAGAATTTGATCTTTAGAATGATGAGAGCGAACAACAATTCCCGATTGTTGAGCAACAAGCTTAAGTTCATTCTTTGTTCAGTTTTCTACATCACACACTGTTTGCACATTTGACAAAAAAATTTTGGCTTCATCAAGCATAGTAATAGTAGACATCATGAATAAATCACAGTCACAAAGTATCAAGCAATATCCTTATGATAATATCCTGAATATCCTGGCGAGGTCACCAAATTTATGTTACAGAACAGAGAAAGATGATGTACACTTTAAGTAAGAATACTAAAAATCACTACTGTCCCGTAAAGTTCCAGGTTCAAAACAAAAGAGTTAGGTAAAATTACAAGTTAAAGTTTAATGCTCAAACTAACAACAAAAATTCAGGACTCATAAGAATAATGTAACGGCAAAAAACAGGTAAATATATGGTTAACTGCAATAGCCTCTATTAACACGAAATTAGCATGAGTAAATTTATCTAAGTCAGCCGTGATAAAATGAGAAAACGCTGGATAATGCTCAGTTAACGCAAGATATATTATTACAGATACAAAATATTATTACCACTGGCTGACAATATGAGTTACAAAAACTTTACTAGGCCTACGAATCAACACCTTATGCTATACAGTACAAGAACAAAATGTAATAACACTTATACTCAAATTACACAGCTGCTAGATGGTTGGAGACTTCCTGAGCACTCACAATAATAACAACTGTACAGGGGAGGACTGAGATGTGAGCAAAATGAGGAGTAGATCTAAGTGGCAATTAATGCAGAGACTGAGCTCATTATATAGGGGCCGGCAGAGCTTGATACAACTTGTAAGAAGGATGCGCAAATGAAGCCATGGGGACAAAGAGTTGACAATCCTACTCTGAACAACAGAAAGAACGACTTACTCTACTATAAGGGAGGAGGGGGGGAGTGTGGTAGAACACGCTCGTGATCAAACATGCAGCATACTGTACGTTAGAATTACACAAAGGATGATGAAATCATATGCTATGTAACAATATATATATATATATATATATATATATATATATATATATATGATATTAAACGTCGAGAAGTTCCTAATACTACAAACCTGTTGCTGTTCATAGGATCTACAGTACAGCATGTAAAAATTAGCCATGGATAAAAGCATACTTCTACCTATTTATTTATTTATCCACCCATCTATCTCTTTTCCCTATCGCCTCTTTGTTCTATTTTTATTTTCTGCCGACCTAGTTTATTTAACTCTCTCTCTCTCTCTCTCTCTCTCTCTCACTCTCTCTTTTTCAAGTCGTTGTCTCCCTCCCTTCTTCTTCATCTCCCATTTCTATCCCCTCATTTCTGCTTTCCCTCTGACTTTATTGCCTTTCATGACTTAACCTTCTTCCTTAATTTCTCCTTGTATGTTTGCTCACTCTTCCTGAGAGAGAGAGAGAGAGAGAGAGAGAGTCATTTTTACTACCCCTAAACGCAGGGCGATTTATAAAGCGATCATCCTCTCACTACAGGCAACTTTCCCATAATGGCCTGTTTTGAAACCTCTATATCAGGGAGGTATAGCAGTTAGGAAAACAAATTAAAGACCATATTACTCACCAACTCTTCTCTCCGCAAATGAAAACATCCCCAGGTCTGTAGGTTTTCCCTTCAATGAGTAAGGACGTGAAGAAGATAAATAACTGCTTGTGGCTGGCTGTCTCCATGTCTCAGCACGCGGCCCCGAGTTTGCCTCTCTGCTGCTCAGAATGGCCGGCGTTTGTAAAACTAAGTAGCCCAGCTGGGTGGTGTGCTTGTAACGCTGGCCTTCCTCCCGCCTCGAGATTTTGTCATTATGTTTACATGCACTCCACTTCCGATATTGAAAGCTATGGATTGGAATCATCACCCTGTACATGTGGCTCCTCTGTTGTTTTCTGGCCGTAACAGAGTGACATTTTGCCCAGTTGGTGTGTGGGAGAACTCACACAGACGCAATAAAAAAGGTACAAAAAAAATAATATGTACTCATTTTCCTATGATTGTCTAACAACTTTGCACTTTGTATTCAGTTTGAGAGCAAATTTTCTTTTCAGTAAATTGTAAAACTTATGCTATATCATGATGAAGAAGACACTAGTACTATAGTTTACGCAGTTTGGAACTATTGGGGTGCATAGTGAAAACACTCATCTTACTACTTACATTCTATGATTTATTATACTTGCACTCGATACTGAATTTACAGCTCATTTTACATATTTTTGCATTATTTTGCAAAGAAATTCATGGCAAGGAAAAATACAGCAGTGCACACAAAGAGGTAATTTTCTTCAGGAATGAATTGGGTTTTCTTTCATTATTGCTATGCTGACTCAAGATGTTTACAACAACTTCTCATATCAGCATTGCACTAACTTACATTATCACTTAGAAAGCACTTAAAAAAAAAAAATCAATTGTACTTCATTCTCTACTATTTACAATCTTCCACACATGTGTGCTTAGAATTTGTGCTCTACTGTTGGTGACACTCAAAGAAACACTCTGGACAAAGTGCCACCTTGCACTCCTTGCATTCATACTGCATTTTCTTGTGTGTCTTTGCCTGACGTTTGCTTGTGGTGCAGACGTGGCATCGCCTGCAGGCCACACACCCAGCTGGCGATCACCCAAGGTGCACAAGATGGGGACATGCCAAGTACTGTGTGCCGCTCAAACAGTTTGCCATCACCGTCTATTACATTGTCTTCCTTGGACCTACGATCTAAACATTCACATACTTTACAAGGAGCTTGCATGCAAGTTCTTTCTCAAACTCATGTAGAGAGAGACTCTTACGCACAACTTTGCTGAAAAGTATGAAACTGTTCAGGATGGCGATATGAAAATGATATAAGAATGCCTTTTTGTACCACCTGCATGATTTACTAAGGCGATCAATCTCACTACTCTGCATGTAGGACTTATCAACGAGCTGTATGTTGATGTTGGAGCCACTGACGACATCTGGCTTCAGCATGGGTTGCCTGGTCCTGAAGTCTGTCTTACCTGTGTACTGCATAATCACTTGGTGAACTGTGGTAAGCATGTTCACGTTTCACTTGTCATGCCAGTGAATGGGCAACATGTTATCACATTTCCGGGTTAGCACTGCACCTTTCTCGGTCTTCACAGGGAAGGATGGAAAATTTTTCCTAGTGGCATGGACAGACCAACACGTTCCAGTACCATGTTCAAGCAGATATTTTGTCGATGTCGGGGAGGTATAATAGTTATTTGTTTACAGAATGTGGTTTCTGTTGAAGTATCTGTCCATCAGCACTTTCACCACCGCAGCAGAAAACCCATGGGGATTGTCACTGGGTATATCCACATCTCTAGCTGAATAAACTATTAGTCTATCACATATCGAGTCTGGTAATCAAATAGGACAGAGAACTTCAGTCCAAAATTGTGACGTTTGGAAGGCACATGCTGTATAAATGCTAGACGTTCCTGGAACAGAACAAGCGACTCGTCAACAACCACTGTCTAGAACGGCTAGGAAAGCCTAATGAATGACTCTTTCAGCATGGTCAGGATGGGCCTAATCTTCCACAACCAATCATTGGGTCCAGGGCCTTAATAATATTATGTTTGATGTGGAGGAACTTAAGTATAGCTAGGTATCTGTCATGGGGCATATATTTCCCAAGGAAAGTGCGTCAACGATTTCGTCCACTGCCCAGTAATTGTGGATCACATGCTTTTTTACATGGGCCATTGCCAAAGGCAAAGCAGGCATTTCACCCACCTCCATTGGCTCCCACTCTTTCATTTTTGCTCTCTCACTTACAGACGCCTCACATCCACCAGGTACTGCATTATGGAGGCGGTAAAAATGGCTTGGAAAAACAACAGGATAGATGATGTTCCTGCCTGCAGGTGCTCCCTCTGTACACTTACCCCTGTTGCATTAAAGGCAGGTAAGGCTGACTGGAAACCTTTTCCAAGCTCCCACACAAATGTGTCCATCTGGCTGAAGCTGGGGTTTTTGGCCGTGATGGTGTGACACCTGGCTGTCTTGCAGCAACACATGCACACTCATGGGTATGGAGACAGCCATGGCCACACCCATGGGCAAGGAGGGGGAGGGAAAGGGAAGGTGGAGGTGGGGGTGGGGGTGGGGGAGGGAAAGGGCGGTGACTTACCTGAATTGGGGACTTCCTGGAATGATGCTGGCTGGTCAAGCTGAACAGATGGACCCATGGATGACATAATCCCCACATGGGAGGGCCCAGGCTGTGGGGACAGGCCCTTGCAGTGTCTGACTGTGGTGATGAGGGTTGGGGCAGGGAGGGAGTGTGACGCACTTCACGGCCCTGTGGTGGTGAGATGCAGTGGCAGCGTTTGTATAGAATCTGGCTTCCTAACTCACCATTGTCTCCCTCACTTTCAACCGCTCTTAACTTCTCAGTCTCACCATCAGAGGTGAATGCATCACTAACACTGGCACTTCCAGCCACCTTATGTACTGTGAGGGCCTTTTCAGATGTGTCAGAGTGGGCAGGGGAGAGGGCACATGAAACTTCACTCTCAACATGTTAACTTCTCTCTTTTTTTGAGGAAGTTTTGCCACTATCACTTTAACTAAATATAGTCATAGCCAACGTATGCCCTATTGCACTATCACTGAGCCATTTCACTGTATTCTTTGGCAGGAGTTTTGGGGCCAGGGAGGATGACACAAGGGGCCCACCTGAGGTGGGGAAAGAACCGGATGCAGAGAATCAGATGATATTGCTACTCAGTTTAGTACCAGTCGAGCAGGACAGTACTCGCAAGGTGGATGGAAAGCTGATTACAGGGAGAGCTGGAGCTCCCGTTTCATCAGCCCTTGGGACTAGTTCCTGACCATCCCCCTTTGCTGAACACTTTCAGTGTTTCAGTAACACAAAGAGCAGGCCAGCATGGTCCCCAATACAAGTTTCTCTAACTGCAACACAAAACTTCATGCACATTACACACTACAGTTCCTTTTCAAAATTAGAAAAGATAAATGGCATTTCATCGCCAAGCCTCGGAGTCCCCGGGGGGGGGGGGGGGACGGACCATAAATGCCTCCATCATCCGCCCCTCTCCCCGTGACGACTCAGTGAGTTGCTTGGAACCACTGTGACTCCCTTCTTCTTCTTTTCTGCAACATTCGCTGCATTTCCTCTAACTTTCTCTCTGTTCAACACCACCTCTCCTCCTCTAAACCTCACCTTCTCTTCTTAACTGAGACTCAGCTGTCTGAGGCAACTGATAGCAAACCCTTTTCTGTATCCTCCTGCTTTCTCTATACTCATTTCAAAGTCAAAGGTGGCTGTTGTGTATATGTACGCAACGACTTATCTTGTTCTCGTGTTCATGAACATGATTCTTCTCAATTCTCTACTCTCTGGCTTTGGCTTTCCTGTCATTCTCTAACTAAATTGATCTGTGCTGTTTACTTATCCCCTAATTCTACTGACTATGAAAAATTCTTCAACTGTTTTACTTCTACGATGGAGCACATCGTATTCTTCTCTCCTTTCTCTGAAATCTCCATTCCAGGAGATTTCAATGTTCACCACCAACTTTGGCTCTCCTCTCCTTTCACTGATGCACATGGTGAACAAGTCTACATCTTTTTTGTCCTTAATGACCTAGTGCAGCTTGCACAGCACCCTATGAATATTCCTGACCACCTTGGAGAGAGCTCCAACATACTTGACCTCTTCTGTACAGTTAATCCTTCTGCTTACACTGTTAATCTTTCCTTTCCAATGGGTTCCTCCGATCACAACCCTATTACCTTGACCTGTTCTATCATTCTGGTACGGCCTGTGGACCCTCCAAAGAAATGTCGGTTGTGGCACTTTGGTGCTGCTGATTGGGAGGCCCTTAGGCAGTACTTCCTTGATTTTCCCTAGAATGATTATTGCTTCCATGACTGGGTGCCATCTGAGTGTGCCTTGTGCATTATGGAGGTTATCTTTTTGGGCATGGAAGCATACCTTCCCTTCTCATATCCTTTGACCAATGCAAGAAAGCCTTGGTTAGATCACGCTTGTTCTAATGCTGTCCACTAAAAAGAGAGGGCCTATAAAACGTACCAGCGTTCATGGCCTTTGGTTCCTTCTTCCTCGCATTAAAAAAAAAAAAAACACCCCTGAATCACATCTTTTTTATGTTTCTGCCTGGACTCGTCCTAAGTCTGTTCTTCACTCTGTAAAAAATAATTTCATCTGTACTAAATGCTGTCAACTCTCCAACTCGAACTCTTCCCGCTCCTTCTGCCACCTTGCCAAAAACTTTTCAAACAATTTTACCTCATCATCTTTCCCTCCTCTTTTCTACTTTGATTGTTCTGTGGCTATTTCTTCTACTGATAAAGCAGATCTCTTCGCTCAGACTTTCTCCTATTCCATCTTAGACGATTCCAGTGCTGTCCCTCCATCACTTCCTCCCTCTGAGTTCCTCATGGCTGACATTAAAATTTCTTCAGCTGATGTATTTTCTGCCATCACTGATCTCAATACAAACAAGGCATATGGGCCTGATGGAGTCTCTCCTGTTGTCCTGAAGGACTGTGCTTCTGTGCATACACCCTGCCTAGGTAAACTCTTTTGCTTTTGTCTGTCAATTTGTACCTTTCATTCTTGCTGGAAGTTTGCTCTCATTCAGCCATTCCCAACCCTTTAACTCTCGTCCAATTGCTTTAACACCCTGTGTCTCAAAAGTTTTCGAGTCTATTCTTAACAAAAAAAAAAAAAATTTAAAGCACCTTTCCTATCATAACCTTCTTCCTGATCGTCAGTATGGGTTCTGTCAGGGACGCTCCATTAATGATCTCCCCAACCTTTCAGACTTCTGGTCATTCTCCTTTCGGGACATTGGCGAAAGCTTTACCATTGCACTTGACATCTCAAAGGCTTTCGCTCGAGTCTGGCATACATCTTTAATATCCTTCTATCTGTGCCTTCATCTATAGCTTCCTTTGTGGTCGTTCTATAGATGCTGTTGTAGACACCCATCGTTCTTCTCCTAGATCTATCAAGAGTTGTGTTCCTCAGGGCTCTGTCCTATCACCAGCTCTCTTCCTTTTATTCATCAATGATATTCTAAGCTGTGCATCTAGTCCTATCCACTCATATGCTGATGATTCCATCCTTCACCTTTCCATTCGGTTCTCTCAACGCCCATCTCAGCAGTTACTTCAACAAACAAGGGATGAAGCCATGGCACACCTAATGTCTGAGTTGGCTCGTATCTCTGACTGAGGTAAAAATAATCTTGTTGTTTTTAATGCATCAAAGACTCAGTTCTTACACCTATCAACTAGACAATATCTTCCACAGGAGTACCCACTAAAATTTAATAATATCCAGCTCAATCCTGCATCATCCGTAAACATACTTGGGGTTTCTTTCTCTCGGGACTTATCTTGGAAAGATTATATTACATCCCTTGTAAAATCTGCTTCCAAGAGATTTGGTTTGCTATGCCGACTGCATACCTTCTTTACCCCTTCACAGTTGTTGACTTTATACTCAGGTTTTGTTCACCTCTGTTAAGAGTACAACTCACATGTATGGGGAAGCTCCCCACATACAGCTCTTCTCAATAGCATGGAGTCAAAGGCTTTTCGTCTCATTAACTCCCCTCTTAGTGGCTCCCTTCAACCTCTGTCTCTTTGTCACACTGTTGCATCTTTTTCTCTTTTCACTCACCATTTCAATGGTCACTGCTCTTCTGAACTGTGTGCTTGCATCCCTCCACCTCTATGACGGGCAAGTAGCACCTGTCTAGCAACAAACTCTCATTCTTTTTTTTTTCTGGCTCTCTAATGCAAGAGTTAACTGTTATTCCCAGTCCTTCATTTATGAAACAGGTCAGCTCTGGAACTGTCTCCCTCTGTCTGTATTTCCTACTTCCTATGGTCTTCAGTTTTTCAAATGCAGTGTGTTCAGACATCTCAAAATGAATGGATCTTGAATTTGGCTCTCTTCTGTATTGTTTTTGTTTTATTGAAGGAACAGTTTGCAGATTCCTGGCCTTTGGTTTCTTCTTCCATGCATTAAAAAAAAATGGCCAAGTCATGGGACAGACCGAACAACACTTAAGTGCAGAGACAGGAGTCTCTCCCAACCTTTTGGTGTGGAGATTAGACATGAGCCAGTTCAAACTATAATGGGAATGCATTCGCGGCAAATGCCAACACCCAGTGTCCTCCATCCACTTAAGTCACGTCAACATATCCCATCGCCCGGCAAGTAGGGGTTAACCTATCAAGACATGATAAATCTTAATTATCCTATCTTTGCTGCCACCAGGTGATATTATTCAAATTATAAAAGGCTTGTCATGTAAAAGAAGATTCTAATAACAATTTCATCATGTGACAACTCTGAGGTATCATATTCCTGATACTAGCAAATGATATTAGTCAGGTTTGGTGACAGGTTTAGCCCATGGGATCCAGTGTTTATTTCCGCTGACCCTTCCTCCAGCTGAGGATGTCTGAAAAATCCCTGTATTTTTTTTTACAATAATATCTCACCTAATACTTAGCCAAAAATAGAAAACTAAGTGTCATAATACTCATAAATCCTTCGACTTCAAGCTAATAGCCTCAGATTGTCCTGGTAGTGAGTAGAGTCAGACAGAGAGCTTTTGGAAGGGGTAACTTTTCATGTTTTTTGTGACTGTGTCCATGTGTGGCACAAGTAAGACTTATACAAGCCTTACACAATTAATAAAACACTCAGAATACCACACTCAACCACAAACACCATTTCCATGTAGGCTTAGAGAAGTTTGGTGTGAGTGTGCAGTGGTGTAAGCAGGGGAGTGAGGTCACTATGGCAATGACCTTGAGGCTAACATCTCACCAAACACAGGGAAAATTTTTGCGTACGTATATCCGTGACGGAGGTAGGTAGGTAGCTGGAGTGTGACTGGGATGCATGCAGGAGGGTTGCCATTGTTTGCCTGTGGTGGTAGTTGCCTGCAAAATATTCAAACAATGCCGCAAAACTCTACACCATGTATACATCCTTCCAGATGGTAATCTATACATGACACCCAGAAGCCATGGGTTAATTGAGAGGCCAGACATAGCCTTAATCAACCTCTAACATCTATGACGCAATCTGTGATTCAAAGGCTGTGTTGCTGGTAGTTTTCTAGGGGAAGGCTGGACCCCTCAAAACACTGATTGTTTACCTTAATGATCCTAGTGTAGTCGATAGGCATTGATTCTAGAGCTCCCAAAAATTCTCCTCCTCATAGCTTCTCCATATTACATTCCTAATATTCTCCCTTCAGTTTCTTTCTC
The DNA here is from genome assembly GCF_032717465.1 of Coenobita brevimanus. Lineage (NCBI taxonomy): Eukaryota > Metazoa > Arthropoda > Malacostraca > Decapoda > Coenobitidae > Coenobita > Coenobita brevimanus. Next base: position 15,526,723 of record NC_136959.1, read on the forward strand.
TCCATCCCTTCTCTCCTGCTGCCCCTTCTGTTTACCTCTGTAATAAGTTCCATATCATATCCTATTTTCTCACCTACATTCCAATCTCTCTCTCTCTCTCTCTCTCTCTCTCTCTAACACATCCATCCAGCTCCCTTCACATCCCCCAACTCTCTCTAACACATCCACCAAGCTCCCTTCACATCCCCCGTATCCATCCCACCATCCTCATACCCCAGTCTCTTAGCTCTTTTCGTATATCTTCCCACAACCCCCCCCCCCTCATCCTTTGCCCAAACCTAGGCAGTCAAAACAATAATTTATACAGAATCAGTACTTGTAACTAGACTTACTCTGTTGGGAAGAGAGACCCTCTGTGGTTTGGAATAGGAATGCTACCTCCTGCTAGGTTATGTTATGTTAGGTCAGGAATTATTAGATGAGGTGATGTTAGCTTTTAATTACATCCATCAAGGAGGTTATGTTTCACCCCCTGTTGGTTTGTGTGTCTGTTTATCTGTTATCAGGATTACTCAAAAAGCTATGAATGGATTTTGATTAAATTTTGTGGAAGGATGGGCCATGGGCCAAGGAAGAAATTGTTAAATTTTGGGCTGGATCTATATCCGGATTCGGAGTATCCCGCACAATATCTCAAAAGTGTTCAACGAATTTCAATGAAATTTTTTGGAAAGGTGGGCTATGGACCAAGAAAGAATTAGTTAAATTTCGGGTTGGATCCGGATCCGGGATTACTCAAAAAGTTAAGATCGGATTTTGATTAAATTTTGTGGAAGGGTGGGCCATGGGCCAAGGAAGAAATATTTAAATTTTTGGGCTGACCCAGATCCAGATCCTGAGTATCCCGTGCAATATCTCCAAAAGTTCTCAATGAATCTCTATGAAATTTTGTGGAAAGGTGGGCCATGGACCAAGGAAAAATTGTAAAAATTCTGGGGCAGATACCGATCCTATATCCACGGATTCAGATCCAGAAACTTTTTAATGGCAATGGCATTGGCGGAGGTATGCGCTGTCTGCTTCCGAAGGCTAGCATTGATCGCTCGTGTCACACATCTTCACTTGTTACCACTTTGACACTAACGCCCACCGTCCATACTAAATACATACTAGGACTGCTTTATTACAACCGCCGCTGCAATGCGAGAGGGATATATATTTGTTTCTGTTTGTCTGACTCTCTCTCTGTCTGTCAGCAAGATTTTGAATAAGTTATTGGATGAAGCTGTATCAAAGTTGGCATTATGAATTAGGACAATTAGAGGACCAAACGATTAGTTTTCACAACAAACATCATAGACTAAACCATAAAATCATTTTTGAGAACAATCAGTCAAAGGTGCAGGCCACAAGGTAATTTCAAAGGTTCAGGCCTTTAACTCAAGTAGGTTCGATTCGATTTCGATTAATCCTGGTGGAAAGGTTAATGTTAAATGAGGATGAAATTATTTAATTTTCAGAACAATAGGTTAATGTCAAGGTCACAAGATAAGGTCAACTTGACACTTTTGCTCCTATCAAAACCAAGCTTCGTGGATGGGTTTAAGGTTGAGTGAGGATCAACCGACTCAATTTTCAGTAAAACTAATTAAAAGTCAAGGGCACTGCGCAGGTTCAAAGGGTTGGCATACTACCAGTGAGCACTTGTCGTGACCTAGCAAGCTGCTAAGCAGTTTCGGAGCGTGGTGATGAACCATGTTTTAATGGATGGATGAGAAGCCGAAAAAGTGCTTTTGTTCATCACGGGTATGCGATTCCTTTCCAACAGTTTTTCTTTGCTACTCTCCAGAGCCACAAGTGGCCACTGTACTTGTGGATTGGCATTTAGACTGATCGTTCATTAGAGATATTGCTCACTCGTGTTTAAGACTGTATGCATGGCCTTATAGAGAGTGTATTTATATGTTTGAAGTGCTTGTGGAAGGTCAATAAAGAGGGCTTTTTAAGATTTAAAATAATCAAACTGTTTCTTGCCCTAGCATGGGATCGAACTTGCGTCCTTTTAGAAACAAAATCTAACCACAAGACCATCATCTCCCCTTAGGATAGATTAGATTCAGTTTGTCCCTCTGATGTGAACTAGTTACGTTAGAATAGATTAGGCGGTGTGGCGTGAACAGTGGCAGTATTTCAGCACACTTTGACGTTAGCAGCGTCAGTGTGTGTTATTATCGGATTGGGCAGACTATGACCTGCACGAAAAGGCTCTGGTTTATGAGGCGGGGAGGTGTGGAGGGGCAGAGAGAGGTGAGGTACGAGAGAGGAGAATACGGAAGAGAAAACTGCAGAGTAAGCTTTAATATTTTCACTTATATGTACACAATAATCTGTAATACAATGTAAAATACGTTACCGTAGTAAAGTGGTTAAGAAGGCTCTTTCGCAGTGTATAGAATTCAATACGGCTGTATCATGTCTCTCATGTTCAGTAAATCTCCCCTGAGCTGAATAAAAAGCGTCTGAGCGTGGCAAGTCTGCATTATAAATACTTTCCATTAATTGTGTTACCTCTTCAATCTGTGTATTTGCTATTATATTCTTACCATTTTCAGATGATATTTCATCGAAGAATAGATAGTATCCGACGTGGAGGGGTTAGATACAACCGCCATTGTCATCTCACATCGGAGGCTCTCCTAAGCTGAAAAAAATACTCAAGTAACAACAAGAATAAAACAGAAATGATGTCAACTGGCGGTCTGTGTTAAAACAGAGAAAGCAACATGAATGAAACACACACACACACACACACACACACACACACACACACATACGCACGCACGCGCGCATAAACAATGAACTCATGCAGAATTAATGCACAAACAGCACACACAAAATAGGGGCAAAGTGGTACATCAAACACTGAATGACATAAAGCATAAACATACAAAGAAAATATAAAATACATCATCGCCATCATTACCGTCATCATCAACGCCATCATCTAGTCATTTGTTGTCCCATCAGAAATGTAGTGTTCTGTGGCTGGATTCCACCGTCCAGACAGTTTACGCAAGTGAATATCCACTCATTCCTAAGTGGTATTGCATGGACAATAAACACATACTATCCATGGTCTAGAAATCGGCATGGGTCACATCCAGTCAGAACACCTTAACACTATGGATCACTAGGAATCTACTAATAGCATATAAAGAGCACAGTAAGAAAGGCCCATATAAAACAAACTAATAACAAAACATACAAATAAAAATAGAAAATAATGAAACTGTACTAGTGCAAAAATACTCTAAAAAAAAAAAAGACAGACTTAGAGCGCATACAGTCACAACACGGTGCATAGAAAAGACAAAACCACATAATGCAAATACACAAATAAACTCAACACACACACACACACACACACACACACACACACACACACACACACACACACACACACACACACACTCACAAAATATATGAACATGGATAATGAACACGGAAACTGAAAGGTCACACTACACAGTCACACATAAAACACAAGCAAAGGCTGAAAAATACAATAATTAAAAAAAATTCCGTACAAAAATCACACAGGGAAAACAAAATAAAAGTAACTAGCACATTCATCTACGCAAAAAGCAAGAAACTAAAGCTTAATAAAAAAAAAAAAAACATGTAAACAAGAAACATAAACGTACAAATATACTAAAGTATGCAGAAACATACAAAACGAGCTACACATAAAACACACAGAAACAAAAGCACCAATACACAAAACGTAAACACGCAAATACAGATGAGGGCCATTTGCATAAGAGGAAGGAGCCCAGGGCAAGCAGACATTATTTTGTGGATTACTGACTACGATAATCTTCAGTGTGTGTGTGTGTGTGTGTGTGTGTGTGTGTGTGTGTATGTGTGTGGAGAGAGAGAGAAAGGGCGGGGTCAGTTGAAAAGAGAATAATATCCGGAATGGATGGTTGCCATGAACAACAACAAGGCACAAACCAACAAAAATTTCAGATAATGACGCGAACACAAATAAAATATAGCGATAAAATGTGAAGTGAAATGAGCCACAGTAAAAATTATATAAAAGAACTGTCGTGATCAGCAATAAGCACATCGACACTCCTATTTTCAATTTCGTACACACCAACTGATCCCTGAGGCAAAGTGAGGCGTAACAAAAATCACAGATAAAAACTGTGGTCTAGAAATGAACAGCATGAGGATGAGTGCTGAGTAAGCCCTCCAGAGTTTGTAATGTAAACAGTGTGGCTGGAATGGCACAGCTGTGTTGACCTTTATAGGATGGACAAATACTGAGGTACCGCGTAAGAGCTAATAATACATATTTACAGTTAGCATAGTGGGACAGTGTTTTTGGTCGCGTCCGTTTGTCTATCATCTTGTGTGGTGGTCTGTCCAGTTCGGGCACATGCTTTAGCTAGACACACACACACACACACACACACACACACACACATATATATATATATATATATATATATATATATATATATATATATATATATATATATATATAAATAACAGAGCGGAGGAAGGAAAAACAAATGAACAAAAAAAATCCATACACCAGATTACTGGCGTCCTCCGTTCATAAAATATCTGTAACAGTTAGACTTGAACAGCTGTGGGTTGAAATTTGGAGGGAAACAACTCTGGGGAAGCGAGTTCCAGAGAGATGCAGTTCGGGGAATGAAAGAATTCTGATAGGCAGAAGTTCTGCAATATGGCTGAGTGACATTCCAGTCATGAGCGCTACCAGATGCCCGTGTAGCACGAGGGAAGGCATGGAGAGGTGGCACCATGGACGCAACTTCATCTGAGCATTTGCCAAAAAATATCTGTAAAATAATGCAAGGGAGGCAACATTCCTTCTTACTTGCAGGGGAGGTAGTTTATATGTAATGACAGGGTTGTTAATGATTCTAACAGCTTGTTCGGAATTTTGTCTAGTTGTCTTAATGCAACCTCTCCACAACCATTCCACAAGGGTGAGCAATATTCAAGCTGAGAGCGCACATGACTCTTATAAATTATAGCCAACTGCTCATATGGACTCTGTACAATAATCCAAGTTTCTTTGAGGCGGTTTTAGCAAGTGATCTGACATGAGAGGTCCAGCTGAGGGCACTGTTAAGTGAGACACCAAGAATTTCAATACTTTTGGAGATGGGAATATTAGTAACACTGAAGGTAATGTACGAATCTGGCAATATCTGTTTACTAGTAAACTGCATATATTTAGTTTTACTAGCATTAAAAGAGACAAGGTTCTTTTGTCCCCATTCACTGATTGTAGCTAGATATTGATTTATGGAGATGGCTGTACTGAGCTGAGAGGTAGAGATATTAGACTTTGTAAATGGATGTCTGAGTGTGAATGAACTATGTAGTGTTGAGTCATCTGCATATGAGTGAACGGGATTGTGAGTGACAGATAAGAGATCATTAATATGAACCAGAAATAGGGTTTGCACCAGAACTGATCCCTGCAGCACGCCGGCGTTAATTGAGTGGAAATTCGAATATACATCATCTACTTTTACTCTTATTTTCCTGTCACTAAGATAAGAAGAAATCAACGGAACAAAAGACGTTAGTCCATAGCAAGGGAATTTGGACAGCAGGGAACAGTGCCATACTCTGTCGAAAGCTTTAGAGATATCAAGAGCTACTGCATGAGTTTCTCCAAAAAGATCAATTGATTGTTGGATGGTATGAGTTAAGAGATTGAGTATGTCAATTGATGGATCTTTCGTCGTGAAAACCATATTGTCTATCACTAATTAAGTTGTTGGATTCAAGATGTTTACCAATGTACTTATTAATTAAAGTTTCAAATACCTTACCAAGAGAAGATGTGACAGCTATTGGTCTGTAATTGGAGGGGTCAGATGAACTTCCTTTCTTCGGAATTGGGTGGATATTGGCTTCTTTCCATGAATTTGGGAATAAAGAAGTACGTATGCATAGTCTGAATAATTTAGCTAGGACAGAGGCAAGTTCAGGGGAACACTTTTTCAAAACAATTGGCGGAATTCCATCTGGGCCTGGAGCTTTGTTGGTAGGTAAATTGTCTAGGATGGATTTTACGAATCTTGTCTGTATTTTAAGTGGGGCAATTTCGGGAGAATCAAGTTCCAGTACTGAGACATTCTGGCTGGTACCATCTATGGTAGAGTTTCTTGCAAAGGTACTAGCAAAGATATCTGCTTTCCCACGTGGGTCATTTGTAATATTGCCATCTGAAGATTTTAGTGGGGGAATGGAAGATGACTTGTTAAAGTTATTATTGAAAGAATTAAGAGTTGACCAGAATATTCTATTGTCATTAGGGTTGTTAGTAGTTTTGATGCCTGCTTTTGAAGAAAGTTTGATTTAGATAGATTTAATACAGCTTTTGCATGATTTTTAGCAATTTTAAATTGGGAGAGTGATTCAGATGTTTTTGATTTTAAGAAGAGTTATATGCTAATGACTTTTGGGCTGTTGCTCTGGCACAATTGCCATCAAACCATTTTGGAGAGTTTGATCTTTTAGTGAATTGTTGACTTGGTATGAATAAATCCATACCAGCTAGTATTAAGTCGCAAATGTGGGACTGGGTAGACTTGGGATCACTAGAGAAGAAAGACTGCCATGGAACATCAGCAAGATAATTTCTAAATCCATCCCAGTCTGCCCTGTCAAAGTGCCATCGGGTCACCCTGACAGGTTTGGAATGGGGAGGTGTAGGAGGGTTAACTAATGAGGCTTTGATGAGATTGTGGTCAGAGGATCCAAGTGGTGACAGTACCTCTATCCTGTATTGATCTGGATTATTTATCAAGAATACGAAGTAAATCCAAGAGATGGGCATTATGGTCAGGATTATCAGGTATTCTGGTTGGTTGCTTTACCAACTGGGTGAGATTAAACGATTCCGCAAACAGCTCGCATTCTAGACCAGCGTCATCAGTCCGGACAGAATGCAATAACCATTCAACACTGTGTATGTTAAAATCACCCAAAATGGTATATATATATATATATATATATATATATATATATATATATATATATATATATATATATATATATTTAGGTCAGGAGTGATTCAAGGAGGAGTTCTTTCGCCATTGTTGTTTGTTTTGGTTATGGATTATGTTATGAAAAAGGTTGTAAGGAGAACAGGTGCAGGAATTAACTGGAAAGAAAATAAGAAGCTGATGGATTTGGGCTATGCTGATGATATTGTACTGATTTGCGGAAGTATTTACGAGATGCAGAGGGTGCTTGATTGTCTGGTGGAGGAAGGAGAAAAAGTGGGATTGATAATAAATTGTGGAAAGACTGAAATTATTAATATGAACGTGGAGAACCAAATCGATTGTGTAATTGGGAATAATGTGGTGAAGAATGTAGAAAACTTTAAATATCTGGGAACGATTGTATCATCTAATGGATCATTAAACAAAGAATTTGAGGAGAGAATTAGACAGACTTGGCGAGCTGTTGGAATGTTGAAATCTGTTTGGAATAATAATATGCTTTCGGTTCACACTATAGTGAAAATTTACAAGTCCATGGTTAGACCAATTTTAATTTACGGGCATGAGTCATGGTACAGTACAATTGCAACAGATCAGAAAGTATTAGGATTTGAGAATAAAATACTGAGAAGGATTCTTGGGGTAAAGTGGCAAGACAGAGTTACAAATGAAAGAGTAAGGGATATTACGAGAGTGGAACCAGTTAATAAATATGTGAGACTGTCTCGCTGGAAATGGCTGGGGCACATATACAGAAAAGAAGGTTGTTTAATACAGGATGTGCCAGAGTGGACTGCTAGAGGAAGACGAGGTAGAGGTAGGCCGAGGGAAACCTGGTTGAGGACAATGAAAAAAGAAGCAGGAGAGGAGTGTTGGTGGGACCTGAAGGAGATGGCAAGAGACAAATATTGGTGGAGAGAGTTCATTGAGGCCCTATGCATCCCGTGGGGTGCCACAGGAAATGATATATATATATATATATATATATATATATATATATATATATATATATATATATATATATATATATATATATATATCCACTAGTTGTTTCAGAGTTGAAGATTAATGCAAGTCTCTTTTTTTTTTTTTCAGTTATTTCTATCATTTATCAGATAATGGTAACCTTTACTCTTTGGCCAGAACGAGCTCAGCTTTTGACTGTGGGCTTAAATGAGTCCCATATAACGAAAAAAATACAGGAGGGGCATGATTTTCTAGCCAGGAGGAACTGGAACTTGAAGTCGTATGAATCATATAATCTGCAAAACACGTAAATATTTACATATAAAAGCACTGTTTACAACTAAATACATTCCAAAGTTGCCCGATTCTTTCCCTACATACACGAAAACTCTGGTATAAATTTATAGTTTATATAACGTTTGCACACTGTTAAGTAAAATCAAACTATGGGCTAGCCACTATCGAGCCGTTTGCTTAAGGTTTCCCCTAAGATCATAAAAAGCCTAAGTTAATCAGCTTCGCTTCTGCATATTAGAAAATCAAAATAAACCATGGGTTGACAACTATCTAAACGCTGATATTTGGGGTACTCAGCTTAGTAACATGATACCGGCACAATGTCAACACATGAACAAAAACAATTCGATGAATTATCTAAAAGAATGAGTGTGTTTCATACCTCACTTCAGATGTTGCACTACCTCTTTACAAATCTTATTGAGTATGCAAAATACGACCATCCTTTCATCATCACCTTATAGCATGACTTCCATCACCATAAAGAAGTAGGAGTAGGTCTATACAGAATAAGGAAGAGAGACTACTAGACTGGAAAAGTGGGGGGGATGAGGGGGACGATCTGGAAAGCAGAGAATCGAGTATACACTGGAATAAGAGGAAAAAAGTATGCGGCTGGAAATCAGGTGAGGTTCATTTTGATAAGATAATGGATAAGGGTGAACTGGGGTGGAAAACCGGCAGAGAGAGGCTTGAACTGGAAAATAAGGATGAAGGTCGTGACTGGAAAATTGGGGAAAGAAGATTAGGCTGGAATGGTGGGGAAAAATGCAAGAACCGGAAAACTCGTGAGAGATCTGAAATAAACCAGAAGAGGAAGATTACCTTGAAGCTAGAGCAGTTGGGGAATACTGAGGGAGACTGGAGATAAAAAAAATGAAGGTTTAAGCTGACAGTGATGGAATGAGGATGAGGGTGACGATGAGGGAGACAGTAATCGTAAAGAACAGTCTGACAGAGAGAGAGAGAGAGAGAGAGAGAGAGAGTGTGTGTGTGTGTGTGTGTGTGTGTGTGTGTGTGTGTATGTTTGTGTGTATGTGTGTATGGTTGTGTGTGTGTGTGTGTGTGTGTGTGTGTGTGTGTGTGTGTGTGTGTGTGTGTGTGTGTGTGTGTGTGTGTGTGTGTGTTGAATACCATCAGATTATGTCTTTGCGGCTGTTTTATTGAGACTGAACATTTCCCATAAAAGTACTAAATATCTGAGTTGTCTGACACAGTGTAAGAGTTGATTTTTTTTTTTTTTTGCGAGGAAGAAGGAACCAAAGGCCATGAGCCCGCAATAACATATGTAATTCTAGCGCTTCCCAACTCAGGTGCTATAACCTGCCACCGAAAAGACCTTCATAGCGGGGCTGAGAAGGGGACGGATACTCCAAACTCCGGCGTTGTTTGATGTTGGCACAGCAGGAGGGTAGCGAAGGTAAACAGTGCAGTAATATCTCATAAAGGGAGGTGAATATTGCGTCGCCAGTGTTTGACGACGGTGCGTGGGGTGTGTTGATGAGGCTGTCAGTGGTAGGTGCAGGCCATTGTCAGTCTCATAATCATACCCCACTCTGGGGAATGATAATGACCCCACTAAGAGGCTGGCAATGGTAGGTGCAGACCACTGCCAGTCACATCATCATACCCATCTCAAGGGAATGAAATAATGATCCTCCCAGAAATAAATGACATAGTGAAGAAGAATTGTAGTCCGGAGAGGAACACTAACTTGGGAGTTTGCTTGCGTATAATCTTTCAATAATTGGTGATTTTCTTCTAAGGGAAAGTATAAAGGGTAAAGTCGTAGACACCTTTTTCTCTCCCCCCACAAAAATAGTAAAAAAAAAAACTATAATCATTAGTGGACGTTAAATGAATTGCTACCCGAAGCCGAAGGTTGCAGAAGGGTTGAAAGGCTATCTTAGGAAATGTTGGTCAGAACCACCTTCTCAAGCTGTCTTTCGTCAGAAAATACTGTCACTTCTTCGGTGAGTATTAGATAAACAATGGATGAGCTGGTATAAGAATACTCAGATGTTGCCTGCCTGCTCTGAAGCAGAGTGCGTGCTTGCAGGGACATTAGCATCACAGTGCCAAAGCACAGTATACAGTAACAGAAATGCCATACAGAAATCCCCCCTAATTTGGGGATTTAATGTCATAGAACACCCTGAAATAACCAACGGAGGGTGGTGCCAAAAAGAGGGAAAAATCCAAAAATTCTGGGACAATTAAGAGTAAAAACAGTGTAGTTGGGCCCATTTCCTCAGTGACATATTTCCTATGAGCCTATTTTTCCACACGGACCTGTTCATAATACCATGGAACTGGTCACATGAGCCTAATCCCCACTACACATCCACCAACCCGCCACATCCATCCAACACATTCTTTCCACTCACCCCCCTTAAACTGCCCACTCATCCCACTCATCTACACTGGCCACCCAAACAACCCTGCCTGCCCACTTACTCACCCACCTACCCATCATGACAACCCATACAATCACCCACCCGCCCACCCATCCACTCCCCCACCCACCACACCCACCTACCCATTCACCCACTTGTTCTGCTCACCCAACCCACCCACTTTCTCACCCATATGCCCACTTGGCCACCAGTCTCCACCATTATGATGACTTACATGTTTACACGTTACGCATACATATGGGGTCGTTTACACACACATATAGGCACAGCTGCTTTCATGGTGTAGAGAAGTTAACAATGTTCTCAATCTTTTGCTGGCTGTCTGTTCCATTACCAAATCAAACCAGATGTCGTTTACCCTAACATCGCTGCGGTTGCATCCAGCCTCTGCAGGTCGAGAGATGGCGAAATGATGACTGTCTGTCGTTAATAAGTAGGGGTCCTCTCGTCTTTGGCTTTCTCAGACCCCGACATTAATATGGCCAGTCCATACTGTTGGCAGGATATTAGAAATTTGCCTTTGTCATGATGCAGAAACAGTGAATTTAAGAAAAACTCATAAATTTTTCTCTAAAGCCGTTCCTTACAAGGACTTTTTTTTTTTTTTTTTTCCGCAACATATAACCTAAACTGCAACAACATTACAGTTGGTTATTACTGATAAGCAACTGATAAGTAATTCTCAGAGACGATCTCGAGGGCCTTCCATGCTGGAACTGGGGTGAGAGGTTTCTGTTCGTTCATTTGTTCGCGCTCGAGATACCGCAATAAATGATCAGTTTTGACGACTAAGGTGTCAAATGAATGATCTCCAAATGACAATGTGTCCTCGCCTGAGCGGTCGACATGTTCCGACAAAGGTCACAAAATGGAGATAGGCAGCGGGGACATAGGCGGGAAGAGAGGCAGGGAGTCATTTCGGTAGGTAGTTGGATGAGTTGTTTCATTTTGTTAGATGAGCCATTAGAATTTCTTGCAACGCCCACATAATCATTAATTATACGTGTCAGACGATGGTGCATTGTTTAACTTTCATAGTTTCTCCATACTTGGTATGTGTTACTCATCATTCCCCCTATGCCAGAATCCCATATTTTAACAAAAACTTTTGAGCTTTACGCTCGGGATTACAATATTCGTCATATATTATACTATATGTGGCTATGCCCGTATCATAAAACACAAGTAGGCCGTATCATGAAACACAAAGAAATATCGTATACAGACTGTAGATATGAGAAGATATTGGTGTTCTGAAGTAGTGGTTGGTGGTGTGGATGATTTAATAAACCTAACCATAGTAGTATTCAAGGCAGCACATAGATTAAATCCAAAGATTTAACTTTATTAAAAATGGTGTATTCCATTCATGTCTCAGCAATATGAGATCTCTGGTGCTCAGATCACCAAACGAGAAATCAGACACCTAATGTTCAGCGGCTGAGTGATCATAGAACTAACCTAGTTTTGATCTTGCAGGTACTGTTCTCTTTGTATCAACACAGACATGGTCTTTATACTATAAGTTATTTTACTGATCTTCCATAAGCTACAGATAGGCCATAGAAACACCCTTCCTGCGGCCATTACACCGTTCTGTATCGATACCAGTTGTCATGACAGGTGGGGTGCAACCTATGTTCAAGCTATGATGCAAATGAAAGAGGTTGCGTAAACACAGGGACACCAACTGTTGACAGTGCTGGGAAGAGTGCTGGGTCTCAGAGAACGGATTGTGAAGTCTAATTCCAAGGTCACACATACAAAAAAAAAAAAAAAAAAAAAGCTCGTGCTGTAACAAATACAATTAGTTTTGAGAATAATGCTTAAATGATTGATTAATTGTACTAGGATTTAAGAGAGACAATGTGTTGTACAGATCAGCTATTATATGTTTCAGCACCGACATCAAAGCCATGGTACGTGGAACTCATTCGTAGTCTAGTGTAAATAGCTCTTTCTAAGGGAATAGATGTTCACATATAGTGCTGTACCGCATAAAGAAAGCCACGAGCGAAAGGGTCGAAGCGCTAAAACCTCAGTATTATGCTCATAATCGCCTCCATATGTCGTGATGGTGGGATAACGAATGACTGGAGTGCCTCTCATGGGCTGATGTTTTGTGTAACTATTCAACCAGCCAGAGCGTACATCACTGAGAAATATACCTCTGATCCTTCCGTTCTAGTCACCCTACACTTGTTGACTCTCTCTCTCTCTCTCTCTCTCTCTCTCTCTCTCTCTCTCTGTCTATCTCCAGTCGAACGGAATCAACCAAATTTACTTATTGCTACAACTCCAATCATTCTGCCCTCATCTAGTAGCACACTATCATTTAACACAAGATTTCTTTCATTTTGTAATTATTATCACCTATGCATCTCGAAAGCACTGAATCTTGAATTTTGTTTTATTTGTTTAGACATTTTTTTTTTTTTTTTTCAGGGAACAGGATTCTCTGACATTCAGACTTGGCTTGCACCTTTTTGTATTAAAAAAAAAAAAAAAAGGAAATCCACAAATTCAGAGCCTTTCCTTACTCTTTGTCATTATAAGCTGCAACAGTTTCCTCCTCCTATTCAGCCCTTAATCTGTGTACTTGCTAATATCTTTAAGCTTTCTTTGACTCCTTCGAAAACTAAAAAATTCGTGCACTTTTTTCTACGTTAATAAATGCCACTTCACGTCAGTATTTTGTAATAGTGTTAACCTTATCCTGAATACAGTATCAAAAGCATAGTAATTTCCCACAAAACACACACACACATACACACACACACGCCATGTCTGTTCTCTCACCACATAACACATCCTCTCACCACTATATCGCTCAAACTGACATCTCCCATATCCCTCTCGCTGTCACGGGCCATTCCGTCCACATCACTCAGGGCTCAGTCTCTTGAAGTATTTATCATTCCGGCAACAAAAGATTGTTTCCCTCTTCCCCCAACTTTGGTATCAAAGCTGAATAACTATTTTCTTAATCTATCTTCTTCTTCCTCGAGGTTCACATCTCACGACTCTCTCTTCCCACTTCCCTCACTCTTGTGCTGCTATTGCCTCTTTCTCCACTCCCTGTATGTCAACGCTTCCTTTCTCCACTCTTCCTATTCATTCTTTCTCAGGGCCATCCTCCTTCCCCGCTTCTCACACGTTTTTCTTTCCTGAATCTCCTACCCAGTTTCTTCTCTTATCCTGCCTCTCCTAGCACTGTCTTCCTTTTCTGCTGTCTCAACCAGTCCATCTTCCTATTCTCAGTCCATGTATATTATTTCCTTTTTCTTCTATTTCCCCGCCAGAAGAACCCTTTCCCTTCCTACTCTACCGTGCACAGTTTTAAGTGAAATGTGAAAACCAAAGTTCAGTCGTCCTATCTACAGTACAGTATATCTGTCTTTATCTATCCATCCATCAATCTATGTGCATTTGCAGTCTCTCTCTCTCTCTATATATATATATATATATATATATATATATATATATATATATATATATATGGTAGGTGGGGGCCCTCATCATCCACTCACTCGATGTAGTGCTGCTTTAGGTGTCTGCCCATTCCTCTATTCCTCCCTTCCTCTTCTTTCTTTCCTTCATTCTTTCCTCTTCCTTCTGCCTACTAGTGACTTTACACTCCCTTGTGTGTGTGTGTGTGTGTGTGTGTGTGTGTGTGTGTGTGTGTGTGTGTGTGAACTGTCGAGCCACCAACGAAGACAAACTGCACTGACTGAGTAAACTGCATTGACTAAGTGGGCAGGTATGTGGTTTGGTCGGTAGGCGGTTTGTTGGGTGGATGGAGAAAAATACTAAAAGTCCATAGGGAGTAGGTCCATGAGGTAAATAGGTCCATGGTTAAAGTAGATCTAAGTAAGGAGGTTCGTGAATGGATAAGGTCTTGGGGGAAGTTGGGAAGTTATAAGAAGTGGAAAGAGAGGTTCACTTGCTAAAACTGACTCCATTAGGAAAATAGCATCATGTGAGAAGGCAGGTCCGTGTGGGGATCCGGTGTTTCTCTATGAGGGAGAGAATAGGTTCGCAAGGGATAATAGATTCACGCGGTAACTTGGCCCCAAGGGGAAAGGGAAGAAGCATATACGGAGGAAAAATATTCCCATGGGAAAAAAGAAAAAACAAAAAACAGATTAATGGTGGGCAATAGGTTCATGGTGGATAATAGTCTGAAGCAGAAAATAGGCTTAGGGGTAGAAAGATTCATGAAAAAATTGGACCTTGGTGAAAAATAGTATCAAGGCAGAAACAGATTAAAGAAAGATAAAAGGTCCATAGGAGAGGATAAGCTCACGGAGGATAATAGGTCCATGTTTGAAGTGGGTCCATAGGGAAAGATAGGTCCACTGAGAACATGTCCAACACGTAAAATGGGTCTAGAACAGGGGAACTCAACTACTATGTGTGAAGGTCCAGACACACAGTTTCCTACGTAGCAAGGGTCCGGATGAAAGTCTTAATTCAAAATGTGATAATTAGAAACATATAAGAACACATTACAATTTACTTCAAGCTTCATGGATTATTTGTCTAAAAACGTTGATGAAAATAAACTACAGAAATCATTTCTTTGAAAAAAAAAAAAAAATCAGTGTACATTTATTCTAGAAGTAACCACCCATTCCGGTCCACACGAAAGCTCACCGCGGTCCGGATTTGGACCGCGGTCCGCCAGTTGAGTACCACTGGTCTGGAGTAAAAAAGGTCGATAAAGGCACATGCATCAAAGGATAAAACAAGCCCATGAGGGAAAATTGGTTGATATGGGAACAAAACCGTGGGAAATAATAGATGGGTGGAGGTAGACCACAAGATGTATCCGGAGACGGACTTGTATCTTAGTATACCCCAAATCTTATACGACAGAAGCAGTGCAGTACTGACAATCAAATTTTTAGAGGTTTACATCAGGGATCTCCCTTAAGTCTCGAGCATGCTTTTTGTTGATGACATCATTCCATTCAGCACCAGAAGACTGGAGATAGAGAGGAAATTAGAAGAATAAGAGGAACTATGGAAGGCACAGAAATGAAGATACGAAGGAACATTACGGAATATATGAGATTCAACGAAGTTCAAAATTCATTTATTAGTTTGCAAGGAGAGAAACTGAAAAAGAATAGAGTTGTTTAAATATCTAGGATCGAGGGTGACCGATGATGGAGACTTGGATGCAGAAATAACCCACAAAGTGAAGGTGGGCTGGAAAAATTGGAGGAGGTATCGGGAGTGTTGTGTGATATAAGTATCACCATGCGGCTTAAGTGTAAGGTAAATACAGTACAACGGTAATGAGACGGACTTTGATGTATGAGGCTAAGACATGGCCAGTGAAGAAAGCACATGAGGAAAGGATGGATGTAGCGGAGATGAGATATGTGAAGTAACGAAGATGGACAGGATCAGAAATGAGACAATCAGAGGGACAGTGAAGGTGGAGGCACTCACCATCCACTCACTCAATGTAGTGCTGCTCTCGGGTGTCTGCCCTGTCCTCTCCTCCATCCTTCTTTCTTTCCATCTTCTATCTTTCTTTCCTTCATTCTTTCCTCTTCCTTCTGCCTATGGGTGACTTTACACTCCCTTTTCTTCCTTTCATTCCTTCATTCTTTCCTCTTCCTTTTGCCTATGGGTGACTCTACACTGAGTGACAAGCCAAATGGTTTCCTGTACACCAGCAAACTATTTACTACGCTGGGTGGTAACCATATAACCAAATTTTGACGCCTGGTGGTTTAGTGGATAATTATTGTATTCCAATCGGATTGAGCCGGTGAAGGTTTATATCCAAGGGATGGTTGGGGTTTATTGCTCACGTAATGCCACTCAGGGATGAGTAAGGTCGGTCACTCTCATCTTAATGTCAGGACCAATTGCATAGCCCCGGGTTCCTACGCTCCTCATGGGGCAACGTAGGATTGGATGATGATGATGATGATGATATATATATATATATATATATATATATATATATATATATATATATATATATATATATATATATATATATATATATGTATATACAGTATATATATATATATATATATATATATATATATATATATATATATATATATATATATATATATATGTATATACAGTATATATATATATATATATATATATATATATATATATATATATATATATATATATATATATATATACTATCACGAATCAAATACGCGACATTTCCCTTTTGTGAAAAACACGAACTATTAGTGGAAAACTCACTGTGTATCGCTCAGTTAACCGTTTCTCTCTCCACTTCGGTGGTATACTTTTCAAAACATTCGTCACACTTTCAAAAGTGACCGATCTAATGCACGTCACTAAGTGCTCTACTGAGCGATACTATTGTTTCTTTATTGTTCGCCCCTGCTTGCCTCAACCGTTAGCCACGCCTTCTTCCAGTGGCCTGTGTGTTCTACCACACGCATCGTTTGAATAGGCAGTCAAGTGTTTGCTGTGACGGAGAGAGGTCCTGTGCTCCAGCAGTGTGAGAGGTCGCTAGTACCCAGACTCCACTTGACTACAGTTCTCCAAGCTCCCACCCTTAGTTCTCCAGCTTTGGGTGATACACCACATTCATTGACCAGTATTTCTTTTCGTTTTCCTAGTTTAAGAGTTTAGTTAAGGTGTTTTTCCTAGGCGTAAGAATTTAGCTCGAGTGAGTGAGTGAGTGCGATCTCATTAATTTGATTTTGAAATGTAACGTTAAATTTTGTAATCAATAAATTTAACAGTTCTTTTTCTTGAGCTTAATGTAATGTAAACTCTTGTTTCATTTCTCCACAGTTAAGCTTATTTTCCATATAGCTAATAGCTTGCATAAAAGTTTTGCTATTCATAACTGGTACTTAGGCCAGTCTTGTGTATTAAGCTTAAAATCCGTTGTGCCTCCTAGGAGTTAAGCATCAGCAAGAACCTGATACTGTTATTAGTATTAGTTATTTATTGTCAGGGGTGAAGAAACTTTCTCCAGAGGCTAATAGTACTAATAATCAGCATTTGTGAGTAATTAGTCTCTGCTGTGTACTGTTGAGAAAGTTTATAAATTCTCGTTCTTAGAGAATCGTGCGAAGCAAGTCAGCGTAAAGTAATCGTTGCTTGATTTAGTAAGACAATCATTGTCCCTGCTCTGCAATATTATTGAACTTTATTATCAATTAAATAATATTAGCATTTATTTTAAAAACCCCGTGACAATTGGCGACCTCATTCCAGGATATTAACTCCTAGCTCTAAGGCTATTCACGAGATAATACTCACTCGTTCATATTTAGGTATTTATCATTAAAGTTTATAGGCACAAGTTCACTGATGTTTACCGTTAATTTAGCAAGTGAATTTTTGCTTTATTAATTCATAGAGTACTTAACTTTATTTAGTACTTTATTTTTGTTAACGCTAGACGATTTTATTTGCTCCTGGGTAGCCACCGTACCCATTGTGTTAATTATTGAGTCTTCTCAGTTATTTGCATTTTTGCTTTATTCTTTTCCGGCTAACTAGATAAGACTGGTCACCACTAGCTTGTGTCTGTACTCTTTACTTGTGTTTATTAGCATTCGTTTGCGAAGTAGCAGTCAGTACTGAGTCGCTAGTTATTTAAATTGAGCTAGCATCATGGCAGCCAGTGCATATGTACAGGAAGCCAAAGATATGGGTCTCACAGACCCAGAGAAAATACAGAGTTACGTTCTTTCACGGTTTAATTACGAGCAAGAACGTGAGAAAGATGCTTGTAAAGAGCGTAGAATCCAACGCGAGCACGAGCGAGAACAGCGTGAGGAACGCGAAAAGGAGTGCGAACACGAGCAGAAACAACGCGAGCTCGAGTTAGAAAAAGAGCGACAACAGCGCGAACACGAGCAAAAACAACGCGAACTCGAGCTAGTACAAGAGCGAGAACAGCGCGAATACCAGCGTGAACAACGCGAGAGAGAACGAGAGCATGAACGTGCCGAGCGAGAAGCACGTGAAAAACACGAATATGAAATGCTGAAGCTCAAGCGAGATTCCTTGGCTTCAGACACATCCGGTGCAGTTGGTCCAAGCTCCACGAGCGTTCTCCCTGCACATGTCCTGGCGACCCCACGCATCAAGCTTCCTTCATACAAGGAAGGTGAGCGAATCGAGCCATACATAGCTCGTTTTGAGGACATGGCAGACATATATCAATTGGATGAGGCAGCTAAGCTGCTCCAATTTCTTAGTTTATTTGAGGGCCCTGCCCTCGATATTCTCCACAGAATTCGTGGAGACAATCTCACGTATGAGATGATGAAAGCTGCACTCATTAAGGCGTATGGTCTCACAGTAGACGACGCCAAAGTTCAGTTCATGCGAGCACGTCTCCAAGACAAGGAGACAGCTGTTCAGTTCCTCGACCGTCTCACTGCTTACTTAAATGAGTGGATGGAGAAAGATGAAACTCCTTCCACGCGTGAGGGGATAATTGACCTTATGCTGTGTACACAGCTAGAGAGGTCGTGGCCTGCTGAGCTCATAGCACAGCTTAAGATCTGTCAGGTGAAAGATACCAGCCAAATGGCAGAAAAGGCTGATGCATATTTTACTGCATACGGGTATCAAACTCGTAAGCAAAACACCTGGAGCAGAAAAGATACTGCCAAGTCTGGGAAGCCGTCTCAGACTGAACCCCAGCAACAAGGCCATTCTCAGAAAAATGGCCAAGGTCCAAAACCGCAGTGGAAGGACCAGGGGCAAAACACTCAGAAACCTGAGTGGAAGAGGTACAACATGTACCCTAACCAGCAGCAGTATCAGCCACGCAACCGACCGTCGGGACAAACTTTTTCACCACCAGCTCAAAAGAGACAGGAAGCGAATGCAGCCTTCATTCCTCAGCAGCAGCACGGTGGTCACGTCCCTACCAGTATGGGTACTTCCCCACAGTTCACTAGTCCCACAGTGACAGTGAACCCCCCTCCACAGATGGCCAATGTTCCATCTTCCCAATATAATTCTCAAGGCACAATGTTTGCCACATCAATTCAGCAGCCTCATGAGTGGCTAGCTGCTTCCTCCACAGGCCCTCCCACAGGTGACAGTACCTTCCTTGTTCAGCCAAGGTTTGTGGGAGACATTCCTGTGAAGGTCCTGAGAGATAATGGTTCCTCAGGTTGCTCTGTCAAACAGAGTTTAGTTCGGCCTGAGCAGTACACAGGTCGACAGATCCATGCAAACCTTATTGATGGATCAGTGAGATTGTTCCCTGAAGCATGTATCCAGGTGGCATTTCCATTTTATACTGGTACGACACTTGCAGTTGTCACGGCAGAACCTTTATTTGACCTCATAGTAGGAAACATTTATGATGTCAAGGATAGTTGCACCGAACAATACGCTACTCAGACTTCGGCTGCTGCGGTAACACGAGCCATGGCTGAGGCTCCAGACTGTGTCACCCCAGTGATCATTGAATTGCCGCAAGATCTGATGTGTAGTCAACTTGTTGTACAAGAACAACATTCTGACCCGACACTTGCTGCCGTGCGGAACAAACAAAAGGGTCGAGTGATTAAGTATTCACGGGGAGGTCGAGCCAAGTTCCTTTGCAAACAAGGACGGCTCTACCATGAGTGACGAACACCCGAGGGCGAGGTTCGACTGCAGTTTGTCGTCCCTGCCAAGTACCGCCAAGCAGTGTTAGAATGGGGTCATTGTTCAGCCTCAGGAGGTCACATGGGCAAAAGGAAGACCCAGGGCCATATCCGAGCTGACTTTTTCTGGCCAGGGATGGGACGAGACATAGATAGTTTCGTGTGTTCCTGCAGTGTGTGTCAAAGTAACACCACTAATCAGGGACATGTCCTTCTGTGCCGTTCATAACCACACCCGTAATCTCTGAGACAGTTGAGAGACAGGGTAGTGGTGAAGTGAGTGTAGACCTGACGTCTTACTTGTTGGCCCCACAGGACACAGTATGTCCAGGGCCTGTACATACATATTAAGTACTGTAAGTTAAGGGGGAAGTTCGAGAGAGAATTCCGCAGAGGCGACTCGAGGCTATGGATGACCCGAGTTTGCACAAGGATTCTCAGCTCCCTGATACTAATATAAGTACTGTAGGTTAAGGGGGAAGTTCGAGAGAGAACTCCGCAGAGGCGACTCGAGACTATGGAAGACCAGAGTTTGCACAAGGATTCTCAGCTCCCCGATACTAATATAAGTACTGTAGGTTAAGGGGGATAATGGCAACCTCGAACAATGGCAACCTCGAATGTGCGTCATAGCACTGACTGCTAGGCAGAGAGAGTAATTGTAACATAATAAAATTTTTGTCTCAATGACATTTTTGATGCTTCACCTCAATTGATTTTGTAGGTACAGCAATGGGCGTAGCAGTTTTGCTGTGCGGGCCAGCTGATCGTCTGCCGCACGCTGCCGCCTCTTCTCCTCTGCCTTCGTCGTCGCCATATTGTTATTATTTACTATGTCATTTTACATGTAGGTACAGTTACACTACAACTGTCACACCTACACCGTGTATTACATACACCACGGTACACAACAATTAGTTGTCAGTGTAAATGTAGCGACTTTTCGCTCAGTTTGACCTGAGTACAGGATTTTCACTGTCGTCATGGAGTTTTTCCCTCAAGCTTGCTTCTATTAACGTAAATACGAGGTTTTTTCGCTCACTGGCGACTGCGACTTTCTCCTGTAGCACACACACCACAGTGTGAATCTTGTGTGACTGAGTTAGGATGTGTACATATATATATATATATATATATATATATATATATATATATATATATATATATATATATATCCACAAATATTTTCCCATAAGGAAAAAATTCATTTTGTAGGGGCGTAATGTCACGAGTCAAATTCGCGACATTTCCCTTTTGTGAAAAACATGAACTATTAGTGGAAAACTCACTGTGTATCGCTCAGTTAACCGTTTCTCTCTCCACTTCTGTGGTATACTTTTCAAACCATTCGTCACTTTCAAAAGTGACCGATCTAATGCACGTCACTAAGTGCTCTACTGAGCGATACTATTGTTTCTTTATTGTTCGCCCCTGCTTGCCTTAACCGTTAGCCACGCCTTCTTCCGGTGGCCTGTGTGTTCTACCACATGCATCGTTTGATTAGGCAATCAAGTGTTTGTTGTGACGGAGAGAGGTCCTGTGCTCCAGCAGTGTGAGAGGTCGCTAGTACCCAGACTCCACTTGACTACAGTTCTCCAAGCTCCCACCCTTAGTTCTCCAGCTTTGGGTGATACACCGCATTCATTGACCAGTATTTCTTTTCGTTTTCCTAGTTTAACAGTTTAGTTAAGGTGTTTTTCCTAGGCGTAAGAATTTAGCTCGAGTGAGTGAGTGAGTGCGATCTCATTAATTTGATTTTGAAATGTAACGTTAAATTTTGTAATCAATAAATTTAACAGTTCTTTTTCTTGAGCTTAATGTAATGTAAACTCTTGTTTCATTTCTCCACAATTAAGCTTATTTTCCATATAGCTCCTAGCTTGCATAAACGTTTTGCTATTCATAACTGGTACTTTGGCCAGTCTTGTGTATTGAGCTTAAAATCCGTTGTGCCTCCTAGGAGTTAAGCATCAGCAAGAACCTGATACTGTTATTAGTATTAGTTATTTATTGTCAGGGGTGAAGAAACTTTCTCCAGAGGCTAACAGTACTAATAAACAGCATTTGTGAGTAATTAGTCTCTGCTGTGTACTGTTGAGAAAGTTTATAAATTCTCGTTCTTAGAGAATTGTGCGAAGCAAGTCAGCGTAAAGTAATCGTTGCTTGATTTAGTAAGACAATCATTGTCCCTGCTCTGCAATATTATTGAACTTTATTATCAATTAAATAATATTAGCATTTATTTTAAAAACCCCGTGACATATATATATATATATATATATATATATATATATATATATATATATATATATATATATATATATATATATATATATACAGTATATATAAAGGGGTATATATATATATATATATATATATATATATATATATATATATATATACAGTATATATAAAGGGGTATATATATATATGGAGTCTCTGTGGTACAGTGGTAGAGTGTGCGTTTCGTACACGGGTGAACCAGAGTTCGCGCCCCGCCAGGGTAATAAACTTTGGGAGTGTTCACCTGGCCACGTACTGCATTGGTGGACACAAGGGGTGCTTACTATAAAGCACACAGTGTCGCTTACTATACAGTATGCTTGCACCCAGTGGGCTTGCACGAGCCGATTACACTTGGTTCATAGACTACAAACACATCCAAAGCCACTACAACACTACAGGTACACTTAGAAGCACTTCTCACCCTACATACAATCTCTACTAGACAGCCTAAGCCACTTGCTAGAGATACATTGGCTGTATCGTCCCGACTTCGGTCGGGATAGGCTGGGCCTGCAGTGGATACTCAAACGACTGATGATGATGATATATATATATATATATATATATATATATATATATATATATATATATATATATATATATATATATATAGCCCTTTGGGGCTAAGATGCGAATGAATGTGTTTGAATGGATGAGTAAATGGGGAGTCTATCGTCCTGTCTCGGCTACCTCCCTTTTTTGGGGGAAGCAGCCTATGTATATATATATATATATATATATATATATATATATATATATATATATATATATATATATATATATTGTTTTGAAAAAGTGTTCCCCAGAACTTGCCTCTGTTCTTGCTAAATTATTCAGAATATGCAACCGTACTTCTCCATTCCCTAATTCATGGAAAGAAGCCAGTATCCACCTAATTCCAAAGCAAGGAAGTTCCTCTGACCCCTCTGATTACAGACCAATAGCTGTCACATCTTCTCTTGGTAAGGTTTTTGAAACTGTAATTAATAAGCACATAGTTAAACATCTTAAATCCAACAACTTAATTAGTGATAGACAGTATGGTTTTCGCCAAGAAAGATCCACCATTGACATACTCAATCTCCTGACTCATACCATCCATCAATCAGTTGACTTACATGTTGAAACTCACGCTGTAGCCCTGGATATTTCTATGGCTTTCGATAGAGTGTGGCACCATTCCCTGTTGTCCAAACTTCCTTGCTATGGACTAAACTCTTTTGTTCCTTTGATTTCCTCATATATCAGCAACAGAAAAATAAGAGTAAAAGTAGATGATGTATATTCCAATTTCCACTCTATTAACGCCGGCGTGTCACAGGGATCAGTTCTGGCACCAACCCTGTTCCTCGTTCACATTAATGATCTCTTATCTGTCACCCACAATCCCATCCATTCATATGCAGATGACTCAACACTTCATAGTTCATTCACACTCAGACATCCATTTACAAAGTCTGATATCTCTAACTCTCAACTCAGTACAGTCATCTCTTTAAATCAAGACTTATCCACGATCAGTGAATGGGGACAAGATAACCTTGTCTCATTTAATGCTAGTAAAACTCAATATATACAATTTACTAATAGACAGGTATTGCCAGAATCGTATATTACCTTCAATGCTACAAATATTCCCATTTCCAAAAGTATTGAAATTCTCGGCATCTCACTTAATAATGCCCTCAGCTGGACCTCTCATGTCAGATCATTTGCTAAAACCGCCTCAAAGAAACTTGGATTATTGTACAGAGTCCGTAACTTCTTCACTGATGAGCAGTTAGCTATAATATTTATAAGAGTCATGTGCGCTCTCAGCTTGAATACTGCTCACCCTTGTGGAATGGATGTGGAGAGGTTGCATTAAAACAACCAGACAAAATTCAGAACAAAGCTGTTAGAATTATTAATAACCCTGCTATTACTAACAAACTACCTCCCCTACAAGTAAGAAGGAATGTTGCCTCCCTAGCGTTATTTTACAGATATTTTTATAGCAAATACTCAGACGAAGTTGCGTCCATTGTGCCACCTCTCCATGCCTTCCATCGTGCTACACGGGCATCTGGCAGTGCTCATGACTGGAATGTCACTCAGCCATTCTGCAGAACTTCTGCCTATCAGAATTCTTTCATTCCCCGAACTGCATCTCTCTGGAACTCGCTTCCCCAGAGTTGTTTCCTTCCAAACTTCAACCTACAGCTGTTCAAGTCTAACTGTTACAGATATTTTATGAACAGAGGACATCAGTAATCTGGTGCATGGATTTTTTTTTTTTTTGTTCATTTGTTTTTCCTTCATCTGTTCTGTTATTTAAAAAATATATATATATATATATATATATATATATATATATATATATATATATATATATATATATATATTCTTATGATACTGGCTTTATCTCCTAGTCGTTAATGCACTGTGAGCCATCAGAAACGACCAAGCCACTCTATGCTGTTCGGTCTTTTACCTTCACGGAATGTGATTGGCTCCTCGATATCACACCACTTACCCTTCCATCCTTCCTCCTTGAGGTGGGGTAGGTAGAGGAGTGAAAATCCTATGTGTCCAAGGTTACGCGTGGAAGGAGGTGGCCGGAGAAAGGCAGTTCTGGCCACTCCAGTACAGGATCTACTTCTCCCGTAGCACCTGGGCTATCGGAAGTATACATCCGCAGCATGTCCCTGATTGAGTATTTTTATACAGTTTGTATTTTTGAGTGTTGGACTAAATCTGTTTTAGGGTGTACCTCTATTTATTTTGAATGTACAGTGTGATCTCGCATCTAACGAGTTCACATCGAACGAATTCGTATCTAACTACACTATTGGACCTCTACCCATATTCGTATCTAACGAGGAAGTTTCGAATCTAACGAAAAAAATCTTGGGCGTGCAGTTCAAATCTGCCGCCACCTTGGCCCAGTGCGTGACGTCATTGGCGTCCACCATCCCCTCACACCACCTATCCCCAGTCTCCTACCTCAGTCCAAAGCAAAGAAGGAAAAAAGAAAATGAAGTTACTGCTGGCTAAGTGTCTAGGAAGATTACCAATTTGGCAGAAATGGAAGAGTTTCTGCGTGGTATTGGCATATCAGAGTCTCTGTGGGTGGGAAAGATGTTACCTTTGCTGCAAAAACTAAACCAGCAGCTCGATGAAACCTATGCAAAGAAATTGAATGAAAGAAGACAAACAGTTATCACCGAATATTTAAACAAACGCCGTGAGCTTGGGGAAGTTGTGGCAAATATCGATGGAAATGAAGGACAAGAGGCTGAGAGAATCTTCTTGGTGACATTCCTGATGACTTTTTTGGATTTGTTGGGATGGAAAAGAATGCAGACGAAAAGATAAACTTGGGGAGGCATCGCGAGAGACAGAGGAGAGCGAGAGGAGGGAGGAGGGTGGTGGTGCTGGTGTGGCATATATTACACCACAAAGTATTGTACCTCGCATTTCATATACACATGTAGTTTCCTTCCCTTGTGGCTTTTTCCTCAGTTCACCTACACACATGGTTTCCTTCCCTCATGGCTTTTCCCCACCTTGTTCTCAGAATCAGCATCGCTACTGGTGCCGCTACCGATAGAATTCAATTTCACTTCCCTCCTCACCTGTAGTGGTGCCTAAACCAATCAGATTTGTATATTCAGGCATCCTAGGCCTACCAGTGCTCCGCTCACCTCATTAGAGGGCTTAAAACGGAGCGGGCGACTTAGTTCCGGCCTTCTTTTCACTCAGAGCTTCGCCCGGCTGCCTTGCTCTCCGTCTCTCCTGGTAAAATCTAGGCACATGATACAACTTCACATATTTGATACACATAAACACAACAGCCCGGCACTCCCGCTTCTCACTAAATTCATTACTCATATTCTTAGTCTGTAACTATTCATTCATGTCATTGATCTACACATGCTGTAATGTAATGGCCTTGTACTATTTGAAATCACGCAATGTCACGGGGTTTTTAGGATAAATGCAATATTAAATGATAATGTTCAATAATACTGAAGAGTAGTACAATGAATTGTCTTGCTAAATCAAGCAATGATTACTTTATGTTGACTTGCTTTGCCGATTCTCTAAGAACGAGAATTTATAAACTTTCTCAACAGTACACAGCAGAGACCAGTTCCTCACAATTGCTGTTTATTAGTACTGTTAGCCTCTGGAGAAAGTGACTTCACCCCTGACAATAAATAACCAATACTATTAATGATATCAGGTTCTTGCTGATGCGTTAATTCCTAGAAGGCACAATGGATTTTAAGCTTAATACAACAAGACTGGGCCAAGTACCAGTTATGAATAGCAAAGCGTTTATGCAAGCTAGGAGCTATAAAGGAAATAAGCTTAGTTATGGAGAAATGAAACACGAGTTTACATTACATTAAGCTCAAAGAAAAAGAACTGTTAAATTTATTGATTACAAAGGAATAAATTTAACATTTCAAAATGAATTCAAAGTAAGGAGATCGCACTCACTCACTCACTCAAAAGCTAGACTCTTAAACCTAGGAAAACAACATGCGGCGCACCAGGCCGGCACGTGAGGGAACAGCACCTTAACTAATCTCTTAAGTCTAAGAAAACGAAAAGAAATACTGGTCAAAGAGTGGACTAAGCAGATGACTGGGCATCGTTACTGGAAGGACACTGCACTCGCTTAAGTCTCTCGCCTATCACACTATGTGGAAATCAGGAACGGCAGCACTACGCTCTGGCCCAACCTGGTTTCGTGGCGCTCAAACCTCGACTGACTAAATCGTGGGAAAGAGGGGAGTGCTGTGGCCGCATTTCTAACGGCTAGAATGAGCGAAACACGTCCAAAACAAATTGCTCAGCAGAAGCGCTAATGTCTCACACAAAGACTATCACTTATGACAGTGAAAAATTGATTTGAAAACACTCCCGACCGAGTGAGCGGTTAACTGAACGATAAACTGGGATTCCACTAGAGTTCGCGGTTTCCCACAAAAGCCAATGTCACTAGCCGACTTGTGACATTACGCCCCATGAAAAGTTGAAATTTTTTCCCAGGGAAAAGATTTCAGTACATACATATAAATCCTAACTCAGTCACACAAGATTCACACTGTGGTGTGTGTGCTATCCTGCTACAGGAGAAAGTCGCAGTCACCAGTGAGCAAAAAAAAATCGTATTTACGTTAATAGAAGCAAGCTTGAGGGAAAAACTCCATGACGACAGTGAAAAATCCTGTACTCAGGTCAAACTGAGCGAAAAGTTCGCTACATTTATGTTAACAACTAATTGTTATGTAGCGTAATGTATGTAATACACGGTGTAGATGTGACAGTTGTGGTGTAACTGTACCTACATGTAAAATCATGTAATTCAAATTTATAGTAAATAATGACAACGAGGCAGAAGAGAAGAGGCGGCAGCATGCGACAGGGACGACCAACTAATCTGCACGGCAATGCTGCACCCACCAGCTGCACCTGCGAAAACAATCAAGGTGGAGCATCAAAAGTATTATTTCTCTCTCTCTCTGCCTAGCAATCAGTATTTATGTTACAAAAAGTACACTATTTACATTATTAACCAGGAAACATAGGCGTGAGGGTTCTTAGCGGGGGAGCTCTAACCTGGCATGCACCTCGCTCAACATGCAGCACACCCGGCCGGCATGTGAGGGAACAGCACCTTAACAACATCCCATCACCCAATTTAGGGGGAGCTCTAACCTGGCATCCACCTCGCTCAACATGTGGCGCACCCAGCCGGCATGTGAGGGAACAGCACCTTAACAACATCCCATCACCCAGTCCCCAGAAGCAGGTGTGAGGGTTCAACATGCGGAGCACCCAGCTGGCATGTGAGGGAATAGCACCTTAACAAGATCCCATCACCCAGTTTAATGGTTAAACCCTAAACTTAATTAGCGAAAAGACTGGGTGTTTGTGCAGGACATCAAACGCTGCAATTCGCTATATTAACCAGGGAACGGGGTCATGAACAAAAAGACTGGGCGTCTGTGCAGGACATCAAACCCTGCGATTCGCTAATGGAACCCAGTTTACTGGTTAACTAACTCTACGTTTACGATTAATGACAGGAAGCTGAGAATCCCTACGCAGTCTTGGGCAGGTCATGTTTTAACACCCACCGTGGGTGTGAACACTCATGTGGATAATGTGCATTCTCCGGGAATCCTCAGAGAGGCCCACAGCTCAAGATGTTCCACAAGGTAATTCATACACAGCCTCGGACTGTCTGCGGGGTTCTCGAACTTCCCCCTTAACTTACGGTACATATATATGTACTGTACAGGCCCTGGACATGATGTGTCCTGTGGGGCCAATGGGCGAGACGCCAGGTCTGCACCCACTTCACCATTACCCTGTCTCTCAACTGACTCAGAGATTACAGGTGTGGTTACAAACAGCACAGGAAGGATATGTCCCTGATTAGTGGTGCATGGACACACATTGCAGGAATGCACAAAACTATCTATGTCTCGTCCCATTCCTGGCCAGAAAAAGTCAGCTCAGATACGGTCCTGGGTCTTCCTTTTGCCCAGGTGACCTCCCGAGGCTGAACAATGACTCCATTCTAACACTGCTAGGCGGTACTTGGCGGGAACGACAAACTGCAATCAAACCTCGCCCTCGGGTGTTCGTGACTGACGGTAGAGCCATCCTTGCTTGCGATGGAACTTGGCTTGCCCTCCCCGTGAATACTTTATCACTCTACCCTTTTGTTTCTTCCGCATGGCAGCAAGTGTCGGGTCAGAATGTTGTTCTTGAACAACAATTCGGCTACACATCAGATCTTGCGGCAATTCAATGGTCACCAGGGTGACACAGTTTGGAGCCTCAGCCATGGCTCGTGTTACTGCAGCCGAAGTCTGAGTAGCGTCATCTTCAGTGCAACTATCCTTGGCACCGGGAATATTGCCTATGATTAGGTCAAATAAAGGTTCTGGCATGACAACTGCAACTGTCATACCAGTGTAAAATTGAGATGCCACCTGGATACATGCCTCAGGGAACAATCTCACTGATTCATCAATAAGGTTAGGATGGACCTGTCGACCTGTGTACTGCTCAGGCCGAAATAGACTCTGCTTGACAGAGCAACCTGAGGATCTGTTATCTCTCAGGACCTTCACAGGAATGTCTCCCACAACCCTGGCTGAACAAGGAAGGCACTGTCACCTGTGGGAGAGCCTGTGGAGGAAGCAGCTAGCCACTCATGAGGCTGCTGAATAAATGATGCGGCAAACATGGTGCCTTGTGAACTAGATACTTGAGGGGTCGTACTCACTGCCTGGGGAGATGGAGCATTGGCCATCTGTGGAGGGGGGTTCACTGTCACTGTGGGACTAGTGAACTGTGGGGGAGTACCCGTACTGGTAGGGACGTGACCACCGTGCTGCTGCTGAGGAATGAAGGCTGCGTTCGCCTCCTGCCTCCTATTCACTTGAGCTGGTGGTGAAAAGGACAGTCCCGACGGTCGGGTGCATGGCTGATACTGCTGCTGGTTAGGGTACCTGTTGTACTGCTTCCACTCAGGTTTCTGAGTGTTTTGCCCCTGGTCCTTCCTCTGCGGTTTTGTACCTTGGCCATTATTCTGAGAATGGCCTTGTTGGTGGGGTTCAGTCTGAGACGGTTTCCCAGATTTATCAGGTTTACTGTTCCAGGTATGCTGCTTGCGAGTTTGATACCCGTATGCAGTAAAGAATGCGTCAGCCTTCTTCACCATTTGACTGGCATCTCTTACCTGGCAGATCTTAACCCGTCACGTCCCGAGGTTTTCCGCACCTCCGACATCCCCCAGTCCCGAGGTATTTTCGATTTTTTTTTTTTTTGGCTAAAACCTTCGCTTTTGGTGAGAAACATCGAAAATTCATAGAGAAATCGCTCACCTGAGGTTTAAAGTGCCCAATCCAGGTAGGAGTTCCTCCTTACCTGACTGGGTTTTCTAACATGCTGGCACCAAAGAAAACGAGTTCTATGGGAGGGTAACTATTTTATCCACTCATAAACGGTATTTATTTATTTACTTGGTACGAATGTATATGTAGTATGTGAGTATATTGGTTTTCAAGCAGTAATAAAGGCATTATAAGCATTGTTTCACTCACTAACTAATCACCATACCTGACCTTTTTTTGCCACATTACCTGATCATTATTTCTGGTCGTTTCTTCTTCTAATGCTATGTAAACATTGTCCTCCACATTGTCATCGATTGGGGAATCATTCTGGCCCTGAATATCTTTACTAGGCAGGTCACTGGTAACAGGTCCTTTGCCAAGACAATGGCGTGAGGGGGGGAGGGGGGAGGTTATGCAGTGTAAGGCATTGTCCCTGCTTGGCATCTTGTAGAGGAATAGAGGAAGGTGTCCCGTGTATACATACGAAAAATCACGTGCAAAAATTGAAAATTGTGCAAATTAGGGACCTTGCAATTGCACGACGTACTGGTACGTCGCCGGGACTGGCAAATGCAAATCGTTGCAACGTACTCATACGTCGACGGGATGGGGCGGGTTAAACTGAGCCATAAGTTCAGTAGGCCACGACTTTTCTAGCTGCGTGCGCAGCATAAGGTCAATTATCCCCTCACACGTGGAAGGAGTTTCATCTTTCTCCATCCACTCATCTAAGTAAGCAGTAAGCCAGTCAAGAAACTGAACAGCAGTCTCTTTATCCTGTAAACGTGCCCTCATGAACTGACTCTTGGCATCGTCAACTGTAAGACCATACGCTTTGACGAGTGCGGCCTTCATCATCTCATACGTGAGATTATCTCCACGAATTCTGTGAAGAATATCGAGGGCAGGGCCCTCAAACAGGCTAAGAAACTGAAGCCGCTTAGCTGCATCATCCAGCTGGTACAGTTGAGCCATGTCTTCAAAACGAGCTATGTATGGCTCGATTCCCTTGCCATCTTTGTATGAGGGAAACTTGATGTGTGGGGTCGCCATAACGTGCAGGGAGAACGCTCGTGGAGCTTGGGCCAACTGCACCAGACGTGTCTGAAGCCAAGGAATCTCGCTTGAGCTTCAACATTTCAAATTCATGTTTTTCGCGAGCTTCTCGTTCGGCACGTTCGTGTTCTCATTCTCTCTCTCATTCCTCACGCTGTTGTCGCTAATGTTCTAAGTCGAGTTCGCGTTGTTTTTGTTTGTGTTCATGCTGTTCTTGCTCGTATTAGCGTTGGATTCTACGCTCTTCACGAGCATCACTCTCGCGTTGCTGCTCGTGACTAAGCCGAGAGAGGACGTAATTTTTATTTTCAGTGTCTGTAAGACCCATATCTTTGGCTTCCTGTACATAGACGCTGGTCGGCATGATGCTAACTCAATCTAAGTACTAGCGACTCAGTACTGACTGCGATTTTTTTGCAAAGAGAAATGTCAATAATCAAAAATAAAGAATATGGGCACAAGTTAGTGGTGACCAGTTTTATCTAATTAAACTGGTAAAGAAAGAAAATTAAACAAACAACTGACTGTCAAAACTATTATGTAAAGTAATAAAAATGAATCAATAATCACCAGTAAGGTAGTGCCTATAGACTTTAATGATAAATACCTAAATATGAACGAGTGAGTATTATCTCGTGAATAGCTTTAGAGGTAGGAGATAATATCCTGAAATGAGGTCGCCAATTGTCACGGGGTTTTTAAGATAAATGCAATATTAAATGATAATGTTCAATAATACTGAAGAGCAGTACAATGAATTGTCTTGCTAAATCAAGCAATGATTACTTTATGTTGCCTTGCTTCGCCGATTCTCTAAGAACAATTTATAAACTTTATCAACAGTACACAGCAGAGACCAGTTCCTCACAATTGCTGTTTATTAGTACTGTTAGCCTCTGGAGAAAGTGACTTCACCCCTGACAATAAATAACTAATACTATTAATGATATCAGGTTCTTGCTGATGCATTAACTCTTAGAAGGCACAATGGATTTTAAGCTTAATACAACAAGACTGGACCAAGTACCAGTTATGAATAGCAAAGCATTTATCCAAGCTAGGAGCTATAAAGGAAATAAGCTAAGTTATGGAGAAATGAAACACGAGTTTACATTACATTAAGCTCAAAGAAAAAGAACTGTTAAATTTATTGATTACAAAGGAATAAATTTAACATTTCAAAATGAATTCAAAGTAAGGAGATCACACTCACTCACTCACTCAAAAGCTAGACTCTTAAACCTAGGAAAACAACATGCGGCGCACCAGGCCGGCATGTGAGGGAACAGCACCTTAACTAATCTCTTAAGTCTAAGAAAACGAAAAGAAATACTGGTCAAAGAGTGGACTAAGCAGATGACTGGGCATCGTTACTGGAAGGACATTGCACTCGCTTAAGTCTCTCGCCTATCACACTATGTGGAAATCAGGAACGGCGGCACTATGCTCTGGCCCAACCTAGTTTCGTTGCGCTCAAACCTCGACTGACTAAATCGTGGGAAAGAGGGGAGCGCTGTGGCCGCATTTCTAATGGCTAGAATGAGCGAAACACGCCCAAAGCAAATCGCTCAGCGGAAGCGCTAATGTCTGACACAAAGACTATCGCTTATGACAGTGAAAAATTGATTTGAAAACACTCCCGACCGAATGAGCGGTTAACTGAACGATAAACTGGGATTCCACTAGAGTTCATGGTTTCCCACAAAAGCCAATGTCACTAGCCGACTCGTGACACGCAATAACTCTGTATTGCTCCAAGCCAGTAATCACTGCCCTGTCTATTTCTTCCCAACACATTGGCGTTTATTTATCCTAGCTATTTGCCTTGGTGTAGCCCTTAGTAAAATATATATCCTCATAACCAAAAACGACACAGTGGTGACCCCAACCTCAATATTCGCCAAACTGGTGGTGGTGGTGGTGGCGTAGGTGAGGAAGAGGGAGGAGGAGCGGCCCAGTAGCCTCCCTTCCCGCCTTGGATACCACTTTCGTCTTACCCACGCACCTCATTCATCACTCACAGGTGAGTTATCTACATTGTTTCTTCTTTATTTTACATCCTGTATCACTATGTATGATTATATGACTTAATTCGCTGTTTTGGTCGGAATAAAACTGGTAAAGCGTTTATTAACCCTTACACCACGGGCATGTTTCCCAATGTTTTGCGTCTCCAGCGGGGTTATTCGGGCTCCAACAGACTCTCAAAAAATATTTGCCAAAAATCAGTTATTAGTCCTAGAATATTAAAATTACATGTGCTTATGGCACTTACCTTCAGGCTTCTCCTGGGATGTTTGTTGAGCCTTCGTCGATTACCGTAGGACTTGTGGAGACCTCTGAAGTTGGGTAACGAAGTCTCCACTTTACACTTCCCGACAACCTGTAATATGATTACCACAGCCAGATAGTAACACTATAAACACTACTCTATGATTATCAAGTAGTTTGGGATCCATACTCCAAATAAAAACCACTGTGAAAGCAATGAAAATTACGAGCGCGTATGACCTTCCCACTTGCGCTAGTTCGCTGTTGGTATTCTGTCATTTATTATTCATAAAACCCCTCACACTTTATATTTCTATTACTATATAACACTCATATATATCTACAGTCTTTATCCATAAGTTTCCTTCAGTAGTATTAGTTTATTGTCACTGTAGGGATTCAATTTCTTTCAGTAAAATACGTAGCATTCACTTTCTCGTCCTGTATACTAGCATTGAGAGTGAATGTCACTTTCACCTTCACTCTCATAACTCATAGTATTCATACATGCTAGAGTGAAACTTTCACTTTCATTACTCCTAGGGTATATACTCATATTCTTATAATAATACTCATTTACATTACTATTTACGTTCTGTATTTTGTTTACGTTATTTACATTTCTATTTTATTTACATTGTGTTATGCTCTGTCACTTGAAGTAACTTACAAAACTATTTTCCACTGTTCACGTATATTTACATTCATTACTTTCACTTGCTGTTTACACATTATTTACACATTATTTACAATTCCACTTGCACTGTTTTACTCGATTGAAAGATTGTAGTCACTCTTTTATCAATTGTCAGCCCTTTACCTCTTTCCACATGAGGTTTAGTAGGGGGTAAAGGTCACAGGGCCCTTTGCATGGGGGTGAAAAGTCCCTGAAGTCAGCAAGAGCAAACAGATGTACCTCCACATTGGAAGATGAGAGTGAACTGATAAGGGTGGGCCGGGGTGGTGGCCTACCTAGGGAAATGCATTACTGCCAATGTTAGCCTCTTGACAGCAGCTAATATATAGCAGTGAAATGATTGGCAGGGAATCTAAACAATACATTATAAATTAGGTAGTTCCAGGTGAATGTAAATATCACTTAGACTTCTCCCTTCCCTCCTTATATGTATATTTATTACGAAAATAGATTATATGGCATATTTCAAGGGGAAATAAACAGCGAAAATTAGCGAACGAGTGCACGTGAGGTGTTGTCAGGTGATAATTAGCCAGTTCCAGGTGTATGGCACTCTCACTTACCTTATTTCTTTTTTGTATATATTATTTGGTATAAGAATAAGGCATAGGTCTTATTTCAATGGATGAAATCAGTGAAAAATTCCAGGGAAGATTTACTTAGCGTAGCACGGCTGGGCAGGCGAGAGGATAGGGTAATGGAGGGAGGGTAGGGAGGGGAGTCAAGAATGGGGAGAAATGGCTAAATTGTCAACAATGGCTGGGAGTACAGATGAGATTAGGAGTGCTGACTAGTGTTGAACATTGGCAGTACTGATAGATGATACAAGCCACCACTTAGAAGCCCGGGTGAAATCAAAATAACACAGAATCACAAAAGCGACGCCCCGCGGTATGATCCCTTGCTCCCAAGCGTCACGAAAGTGACGCCCCGCGGTTAAGGGGTTAATTACCCCTCGACACGTTCATCCTGTGTGTGTGTGTGTGTGTGTGTGTGTGTGTGTGTGCGCGTGTGTGTGTGTGTGTGTGAATGCGTTCCTTCATGGATGTATATTTGCATCCGTCAGGTATTGCATGGCAGGATTCCGTATACATGCCTGAATGGTTGTTTGTGTACAGTGCATAGGAATGTTAATCTGCCCTTGTGTTCCCTGTGATTTGTACATATAGAGATGTATGGTATGTAGGAGGACTGCTGGGCCTTGCTAGCAGGCTATGAAGCCTATACTCAGTCGGACACACACACACACACACACACAAGAAAAAAGCATTTGATTTCCAAAATGTGTAATGCAGAAAACATATTTAGCTGAATATCAAAAGACTATTACAGTTCCAAGTGACTTTTAAGTGTTAGCACTAAATCGCAGGCTATCACACTGAAAAGCAGTTTATCTCATATAGTTACTGCTCAGCTGAAAAGGAAAATGAAAAAAAAAATGCAAATAATTGTCCGTAGTTTCATAACCATTACGTTCGACATAATCTGGCTAATCCATTGTGATTGTGGTGGTAGGTGGTTGTGGTGACCATCATGTGCTCACTTGCCTACTGCGTCCTTCACCTTTATCATTCTTTTACTCCGTGTCAAACCCCTTTCATCTTATTTCTCCCATCCATTCTGCCACTTGCATTAGTTCTACACTGAGTGACAAGCCTAAAAATTTCCTGGAGCCAAGGAAACTAAGTGCAACGTTGAGTGGTAATCCTATGACCAAATAATAGGATGATGTGGAGCTTAAAATGGTGTCCCACTTACTGAGTAGAAAGACGAATGCGGCGTCCATCCGGGAACCAGCATCCACACTCTTCCCCGCGCCTTGCTGTGGTGAGGCGCTGCCTGCCGAAAGGGAACACCTTTTCACTGCTGTGGCAGTTGCTTGCCTGTGGCTGACGGGTATGCATGACCAAACAGACCAGGATTACCTAATAATCGTGATTTATATTCCGACTTCCATACTGTCATGTCCATTGATAGTTATATATTATTACTGGACATGATATTTCGTATTGTTAAAGTAAACAAATTGATATCATCTAGACCAGCGTTTCTTAACCTGGGGTGCTAGCACCCCAGGGGATGCTGAAGTCAGTTTTGGGGGTGCTGGAAAATGCAACATATATTGGTTTGGCTTAGTATTGACATCGATGATATTTTATTTTGGGAGAATGTACAAAATGAATTGTCAAGGAGTACATCGCTTTACTTTATCCTTGTAGTAGCGTAGTAACTGTAGCAGTGTAGCAACTGTAGTCCCATTAACCAGATGTAAGGGGGTGCTGGACGGGCCTTACTGCGGGGGATGCTGAGGTCGGAAAAGGTTAAGAAACGCTGATCTAGACATTCCTCGTGTGTTTTATATCTCTATCGGGGAGTCATTTTTGCATCCTTTATCGGCGCTGTCAAGCTTGTCCCGTACCGTATATTTTTTTTTCTTAATACGATGGCCCCGAACTGCACACAGCACGCAGCGCTGGCAGGTAGTGAACATTGCATAACTCATAAGGCGATATTATAGATTTTACTCAGTAGTTGTTAATGAAACTGAGAGCAGAACGACAGTAACTCAGACCAATGCCACGTCATAATGAATGGATCTATGAAGCCTGAACACCCAAATCCCATCGTAAAGGAAGCAATGAACTCCAGAAAACGCCATGCAACCAGACAAGCAATTTAACAAACGCCTGTGACAACAAATTAACACTAGCATATGATGGATTTAACGAAGAAGTATTACGGAAATGATGTAGAGCCGTAGAGTTTTTCTGACTGTGAAGTCTGTTAAAAAGGATGCAAAAGGACGAAAATCTAGGCTAGTGATAGGTGAAAGCAGTGTACCAATAGCAAAACCCACCCCTAGATGATTTATTTCTTTTACACCTGGCAAAATTGCAAACCTTTTCCATCGGTGACTCTCTGCTGCGATTGAGAGTTGCCTTTCATGGCCAGCTGCCGCCCCTCTGACACTCCATTGGGTTTACAGCACTGGTGATTTAACTGGCGAGTGTGTGTGTGTGTGTGTGTGTGTGTGTGTGTGTGTGATTCAGTTCTCTCTCTCTCTCTCTCTCTCTCTCTCTCTCTCACACACACACACACACACACACACACACACACACACACACACACGAGAAATATTTTAAAAAATGCAAGAGGAGATACGCGCAGATCAAGTCCGTATCTTGGGGGTCGATGGGACGCATAGAATTTTTCCTAACTTAAAAGCCCATCGAAGCTGAAACAGACCAAGTTCCTCCGGGTTCCAGTGTGTTTTGTGTGGAAAAATAATGATGTAATTACTGTACATGTTCTACTGTACATGTTCTACTGTATCGCATTCATAAGGGACAGTGTATATTTAATTAACCTGGCCATTATAGTACATTTTTGTATTATCATGTTTTTGTTAAAAGTGTAGTGCACAAAAAGTGTAACTACATTTTTTCTGTCGTGGGTAATTTGCTCACGCGCCACCGGTACTGTCACTTTATTTGCATTTATTTGCATTTTTTATATTGCATACATTCTTTTCTGTAGCGCGAACCCCCCCCAAAAAA
Source organism: Coenobita brevimanus (assembly GCF_032717465.1). NCBI lineage: Eukaryota > Metazoa > Arthropoda > Malacostraca > Decapoda > Coenobitidae > Coenobita > Coenobita brevimanus. The sequence goes on from NC_136959.1 coordinate 15,564,825, forward strand.
AACAAAAATGATTTTCAGTGCAGATTAGGTTCGACAGGTTTTGTGTGCGAGTGAACTAACAACATTAGAATCAGAATACAACAAAATATTTAACTAAAAAAATAATTGCAAGGACATACTAAATTCCTGGAAATTAAGCACGCTACATGAAAGAGAGAGGAAGGGATGTGTGAAAAATGAAAAGCAGACGAGGAGAAGCTAGGAGTCAAAATTGCCATGTCTTAAGTGGAAGGATGAGGGGGAATGGTCAGCGATAAGAGACAATCCCATGTTACCCTTTCTGAGCTTTAGGGGCTTGAGACTTGGCTGCTTTAGTCCGGAAAAAATTAGGGTAGCAGATTTACAGTATTCTCCCCAGATAACTCCTTATGATCAAAAAGCTTTAGTCAATTGTAGGAGACTCGAACCTATGGGTGAAAAAGGTAGTAATTTACAAATAGACAGAAGGAGATTTTATAAACAGTATCAAGAAACTGTATGTATTGAATGTATAGTTAACTGAAGAAAAAAAATGCAGGAGTGCTCCGATGATGTACTGCGCTGTTCAGTAGCCATAGCCCGTATTATCTCGGGTCGTTCGATAAGCGTTTATGTGTAATAAAATAACACTGTATGGTTGTGGTATACTGGGTTATGTCAGACAGTATAACCCGAACAGACTGATCACGTTAACCTCAGCCTAAGGGGAAAAAAATGGCAATAAAATCTTGCGTGGTTAGCTTGCCAGACTGCTGCATGTGTGAACACCCTGGACCCAATGAAGAAATGCAGCATTAAGCAGCTGTGCCCCAGCCTGGGTTACCCCTCAAGGAAGGTTTTTGAGCTAAAGGTTAGGACACATCTTTAAATGTATAGAATCCTCACAAAAGGGACGGAAACTAAGTGTAATAATAAATGACTGCAAAGCAGGTTTGAGATTTCTCTCTCTCTCTCTCTCTCTCTCTCTAGATAAATGTAATATATATATATATATATATATATATATATATATATATATATATATATATATATATATATATATATATATATATATATATATATATATATATATATATTTATATATATATATATATATATATATATATATATATATATATATATATATATATATATATATAGAGAGAGAGAGAGAGAGAGAGAGAGAGAGAGAGAGAGAGAGAGAGAAATATATATATATGAATATATATATATATATATTGTTACATACCCTATGATTTCATCATCCTTTGTATAATTCTAACGTACAGTATGCTGCGTGTTTGATCACGATTCGCCACGTGGCTTCCATAGTGACCAGGCTTGTGTGTTCTACCTCACTCCCCCTTTCTTCCCCTTATAGTTGAGTAAGTCGTTGTTTTTGTTGTTCAGAGCAGGATTGTCAACTCTTCCTCCCCTGTGCCTTCATTTCCGCGTCCTTCTTGCAAGTTGTATCAAGCTCTGCCGGCCTCCTATATAATGAGCTCAGTCTCTGCATTAATTGCCACTTAGATCTACTCCACATTCTGTTCACATCTCTGTCCTCCCTTGTATAGTGTATTATTATTTTTGTGAGTGCTCAGGAAGTCTCCAGCCATCTAGCTGCTGTATAATTTGAGTATAAGTGTTGTTATCATTTTTCTTGTACTGTATAGCCTGAGGCATTAATTCTCAGGCCTGGTAAGGTTTTTGTGATTCATGTAAAGTTTTTAAAGTCAGCCAGTGTGAGTAGTGTTTTGTATCTGTAATAATATGATATCTTACTTTAACTGAGCATTATTCGGTTTTCTCATTTTATCAGGGCTGACTTAGATAAATTTGTTCTTGCTAAATTCGTGTTAATAGAGGCTATTGCAGTTAACCATATATTTAACCTGTTTTTGCCATTACATTATCCTGAATGTTTAGTTGTTAGTTTGAGCATTAAACTTTAACTTGTAATTTTACCTAACTCTTTTCTTTTGAATCTGGAAATTTGCGGGGACAGTAGTGATTTTAGTATTCTCACTTGAAGAGTTCATTATCTCTCTCTGTTCCATAACATAAATTTGGCGACCTGTTATTATGATATCCAGGATATTATCATAAGGATATTGCTTGATATTTTGTGACTGTGATTTATTCATGATGTCTACTATTACTACTCTTGATGAAGTCAAAGATTTTTTGTCAAATGTGCAAACAGTGTGTTACGTAGAAAACAGAACAAAGAATGAACTTAAGCTTGTTGCTCAACAATTAGGAATTGCTGTTCACTCTCATCATTCTAAAGATCAAATTGTTGACATGATTAATAAAAGCTTGTTTAATGTAACTCCTCCAGATGAGCAAACGCAGATTGAAATAGCTAAGTTACAGCTAGCCCTGCAGGAGGCTCGTGCTAAGGAGGCTGAGTTTCAGGCTTGTGCTAAGAAGGCTGAGGCTAAGGAGGCTGAGTCTCAGGCTCGTATTCAGGAGGCACAGGCACAGGCTCAGGCACAAATTGAACTTGCTAGGATTCAGGCAAACCATGAGTATCGCATGAAACAAAGTGGAACTGGATCAACTAGCTCTGATGATTTTGACGTGGCTAAAAATGTTAAACTTGTCCCTCCTTTTAATGAATCTGATTTAACAAAGTATTTTCAGTTGTTTGAGAGGGTAGCTACAGGTTTTAATTGACCCAAAAAGTATTGGCCAGTACTCCTTCAGAGTGTTCTCACCAGTAAAGCTCAAGCAACTTATGCATCTTTGCCTCAGGATCAATCTGATAATTATGATGTAGGTAAGAGCTTGACTATTAAGGCCTATGAACTTGTTCCTGAAGTCTATAGAGTAAAATTTAGGACAACTTATAAGCAAGATAAGCAATCCCATGTTGAGTATGCAAAAATCAAAGAAGATCTGTTATAGCAGCGGTTAAATTCTAAGAATGTAAATTCTGATTTTGATAAATTTAAGCAGATGATTTTGCTGGAGGACTTCAAAAGGTGTATTAATAAAGATGTAAACCTATATCTTGATGAGAAAAGAATAGATAATTTGTCTGATGCTGCAGTTTTAGCTGATGAATATGTTCTCACTCACAAGAGATATTCTAAAGAAAAAAGGAAAGCTGAGAGTAAGTACGTTGCCTCTAGTCAGAGTACAGGTAACAGGAAAGAGAATAAAGATGATGTTTCTCAGGAAGTAAATACCAGCTCAACCTTTAGATTTCAGAAAAGTAAATGTACTTATTGTAGTAAGCTTGGTCATACTACGGAGAAATGTTTCAGGAGACAGCGTGATTTGAACAAAAATGAGTCTTTAAATATTCAGTCAATTGATCTAGTGTCCACCCTTGAGAGTTCCCAGAATTCTTTAACTGAGTTAATTGAACCTGCTTTGAGGGGTAAATTAAATTCTCACGATGAAGCTCCTCTTTTGAGCGGTAACGTGGGTGACACTCTCAAGAGTTCATGTGCTAATTTCCTGTCTGATGGTTTTGTCAGTCCTCTGGACAGTAATGACAGGATATCAGTTAAAATATATCATGATACAGGTGCTTGCCAATCCCTTATGCTGACCAGTGTTCTAGGCTCTAATGTTAATTCCTCTGATGAAACTGTAATCTTACAAGGTGTAGGGAATAATTACTTCTCTGTCCCTCTGTGCAGAGTGAATTTAGAGTCTGGTTTTGTTAATGGTTCCGTTATGGTTGGGTTGGTTGAGACATTCCCAATGTCAGGTGTAACTTTCTTACTTGGAAATGATATTGGTGGAAGTCAAGTGTGTCCAGCTCCTCAGTTGTCTAGTGAACCAGTGACTGCGACCCAGGATTGTGATATCCCTGATGTGTTCTCTGCATGTGCTGTCACTAGGGCTAAGTCTAAAGTTACTGGTGACTTAGAGGATAATGATGATGATGTTATCCTAGCTGACACTTTTCTTGCTAATTTGGACCACTCACCAGATGAGGCAGTACCCCGTAGTGTTGATAATTTGTCTTGTCAAGAGTTGGTTGAGTTGAGGTTGCTGACCCTGAGTTGAAAGGTCTAGCTAACTCTGCTTGCAGTGAGGAAGAGTGAGCTGGTGCTTCTACTTGTTATTATATAAAGTCACGAGTACTTATGAGAAAGTGGAGACCCCCAACAGCATCAGCCGACTGTGAATAGGAGGTTGTACATCAAGTTGTCATCCCTCGTGTTTGTAGGCAGGATATCATTAGAGTGGCTCATGATTCCAGTTTGGCAGGACACCTTGGAGTGAGGAAGACTGTGGCACGCATTTTGAAACACTTCTACTGGCCAGGTATCTTCAGGGATGTTTCCTGGTATTGTAAGTCTTGTCACACCTGTCAAGTTGTGGGGAAGTGTAATCAGACCGAAAAGGTTGCACCTCTAGTTCCCATTCCTCCTTTTGAGGCGCCATTCACACGTGTGTTGGTGGATATTGTGGGCCCTCTTCCTAAGACTTCTTCAGGATTTTCTTATGTGTTGACCCTGATCGATATGGCTACTCGTTATCCTGAAGCCATTCCACTTAGAAATATCTCAGCAAAGAACGTGGTTAAGGAAATGCTAGGGTTCTTCACCAAGTTTGGTTTGCCCAAGGAGGTACACTCAGACCGGGGAAGTAATTTCATGTCAAATGTTTTCAAGCAGTCTCTGAAAGAGTTGGGCATCACCCAGATCACGTCTTCAGCTTACCATCCCCAGACCCAAGGAGCGTTGGAGAGATATCATCAAACACTCAAATCGATGCTCAGGAAATACTGTTTGGAACATCAGAAAGACTGGGATAAAGGTCTTCCATTTGTTGTATTTGCCGCAAGAGAATCTCGAAATGAATCACTGGGCTTCTCACCCTTTGAACTACTGTTTGGCCATGAAGTAAGAGGACCCCTTAAGCTACTCAAGGAATCCTGGCTGTCGGAGGAAGATGACGTCAACCTGCTGGAGTATGTGATGAAGTTCAAAGAACGGCTGTCCACTGCTTTACAGCTGGCGAGAGAGAATTTAGGAGTTGCTCAGAAGATGAAGACTTGGTATGATAAGAAGTCCAGGTTACGCCACTTTCAGCCAGGAGAACAGGTTTTCATTCTGCTACCGGTGCATGGGCAACCTCCTCAAGCCAAGTTTAGTGGTCCTTATTTCGTAGAGAAGAAACTCAGTGATGTCAACTATGTCATCACCACACCAGATCGTAGAAAGAACAAGCAACTTTGTCACATCAACATGCTAAAGTTATATCACAGGCGGGACTAAAATAACCCAGTCTGCACTGTAGCTGTTCCACCCGAGTCTGCAAGTGAAGTTCTCCCATGCAGTATGAGCCTGGGTGATAGTTTGGGGAAGAATCCTGATATCATGAATGATCTCCAGACTAAGCTTTCTCATCTAGCTCCCGAGGAAAGGCAGGAGTTTTTGGCATTACTGCAGGAGTACCCGCAAGTGTTCTGTGACACTCCAGGAAGAACCACTGTGTTGATGCATGATATCTATGTTGGAGATGCAAAGCCAATTAAACTGCCTCCTTACCGTGTGAACCCAGTGAAAGTTCCTCTCATCCAGAAGGAGCTTGGCCACCTGTTGGACCACAAGATGATTGAGCCCTGTCAGAGCGAGTGGAGTTCTCCTCTCACTCTAGTCCCTAAGCCAGGGGGGTCACAGCGGCTTTGCATCGACTACAGACGTGTTAATCAGATAACCAAAACAGACACTTACCCTCTCTCTCGTGTGGAAGATTGCGTAGACAAGATTGGAAAGGCTAGGTACATAAATAAGTTTGATTTGTTAAAGGGATACTGGCAAGTACCTATGACTGAACATGCTAGGGAGATCTCATGTTTTGTAACACTGGGAAAGACTTTTGCATGTTCTGTAATGGTATGAAGAATGCACCAGCCACTTTTCAGAAGCTCATGAATGTTGTAACAGAGGGTTTGGCAGGGTGTGTTGTTTATATTGATGATGTATTAATCTTCAGTGACAACAGGAAAGATCATCTATGCCATGTCAGTAAATTTCTTGAGCGTTTGGTTTAGGCTAATCTTGTAGCTAATTTATCAAAGTGTGAGTTTGGTCAAGCTAAAGTTCAGTACCTTGGGTACGTAATTGGTGATGGACACGTTGCACCACCAGGAACTAAGGTTCAGGTTATAAGTGATCTTCCCAGACCTAAAAGTAGGAAAGAGCTACAAAGATTTTCGGGAATGGTAGGTTATTACAGGAGATTTGTTCTTAACTTTTCAATTCTTGTATCACCACTTACAGACCTACTGAAAAAGGGAGTTAAATTTTTCTGGACCGATAACTGTAAATCCTCTTTCAGTAAACTTTAAGCTATCCTATTAAGTCAGCCAGTGCTCGCTACTCCAAATTTTGCTAAGCCTTTTAAGATGGCTGTTGACGCAAGTGATACAGGAGCTGGGGCCAGGGTTGCCAGGTCTACAGAAATTTCTGTATTTCTACAGATTTTTGGAAGGATCTACAGAAATACAGAATTTTGTGCTTAATCTACAGATATTTTGATATATTACAGAAATTCTCAAGAAATTTTACAAGCAATATGGAAAGGAATTCAATTTACAAATACCATAGAGAAATTTAGCAGTGGGCAAGAGGACAGTCCTGAAAGAAAGCGTATTGTATACAGTAGTTAACCCTTGAAACGTAAAGGTTTCTATGAAATATTGTATTTTCTTTAATTTCAAATCATGTCGCTTAAGCTATATTAGACTAGTACTTGTAGTATAACAATTAATATACTTATAAACTGCTTAATCTGTGAACTAATACGAAAATTTCAATATTAAATATATACATTTTTCTACTATCGAATGCGCCGGTGTACTGCCATTTTTGTTTACATTCTGAGGGAGTCAGAAGCAGGTATGTCAGAGTTAGTTTCGGAAGTTTGGACATATTTGGAATATATTAGTGGTGTTAGCGACTGTTCCTACGGTTATCTAATATGACAAGGTTATAGTTATTTGGCCTAGAAAGTTATGAGCAAAACAAAAAGTGAAAAAGGGGCTCGCTCTTTTAGCCCTTGTTTTCAGTATAAGTTTTCACTTAGGTTCATGTCTAACTTGACCCATAGTAACTGTGTGTTAACCCGCATTTTATGAATTTGAAATATGAAAATTCATACCATATTCTTAATAAAACTATTAATCTTAGATTATTCGTATGGAATTAATCATATTTTTTTTTTCTTTTAAAGGCACAGATAACTTCTAAGACATATTTGCATACCTTTTGTCAATATATGCGTGAAATTGTGATCTACAGAATTTTTTTCAAATCTCAAGAAATTTTATGGATGATTCTACAGATATTTTAGGGCCAGCACCTGGCAACACTGGCTGGGGCTGTTTTGCTGCAAGAGGATGATCAGGGAATTGAACACCCTGTATCTTATTACAGTAAGAAGTTCACTCCACCTCAAAAGAACTACTCAACTATTGAGAAAGAGCTTTTGGCCTTGATTTTGGGTTTACAGCATTTTTCATTTTATTTGTGTTCTGATTTTGACCCCATAGTCATTTATACAGATCATAACCCACTGAAATTCCTTAGTAAGTTTAAAGATAAAAATCAGAGATTGACAAGATGGAGTCTACTTCAGGAGTATTCATTAGACATACAACATGTCAAGGGGAAAGAAAATGTTATTGCAGATTGCTTATCTAGACTTTAGACAGATTGTTTTAGAGTAATAAGAAATTTCCTTTGTAAATTTCTTTTCCTTTGTGGGGAGGTGTTACATAGCCTATGATTTCATCATCCTTTGTATATTTCTAACGTACAGTATGCTGCATGTTTGATCACGATTCGCCACGTGGCTTCCATAGTGACCAGGCTTGCGTGTTCTACCTCACTCCCCCTTTCTCCCCCTTATAGTTGAGTAACTTGTTCTTTCTGTTGTTCAGAGCAGGACTGTCAACTCTTCCTCCTCTGTGCCTTCATTTCCGCGTCCTTCTTTCAAGTTGTATCAAGCTCTGCCGGCCCCCTATATAATGAGCTCAGCCTCTGCATTAATTGCCACTTAGATCTACTCCTCATTCTGTTCACATCTCTGTCCTCCCCTGTATAGTATATTATTATTTTTGTGAGTGCTCAGGAAGTCTCCAGCCATCTAGCTGCTGTATAATTTGAGTATAAGTGTTGTTACTATTGTTCTTGTACTGTATAGCCTGAGGCATTAATTCGCAGGCCTGGTAAGGTTTTTGTGATTCATGTAAAGTTTTTAAAGTCAGCCAGTGTGAGTAGTGTTTTGTATCTGTAATAATATTATATCTTACCTTAACTGAGCATTATTCGGTTTTCTCATTTTTATCAGGGCTGACTTAGATAAATTTGTTCTTGCTAAATTCGTGTTAATAGAGGCTATTGCAGTTAACCATATATTTAACCTGATTTTGCCTTTACATTATCGTTATGAGTCCTGAATATTTAGTTGTTAGTTTGAGCATTAAACTTTAACTTGTAATTTTACCTTTGTTTTGAACCTGGAAATTTGCGGGACAGTAGTGATTTTAGTAATCTCACTTGAAGAGTTCATTATCTCTCTCTGTTCCGTAACAATATATATATATATATATATATATATATATATATATATATATATATATATATATATAGACTGTATGTATATATATATATATATATACCCCCTGGGGGTAGGGGGGTTTCAAGAATACTCCCCCAGTATCCCTGCTTGTCGTATGAGGCGACTAAAAGGGTTGGTGGTGGGTTAGTGCCCCACCCAGTAAAAGAACTAACTAAACAAGCGAAGAAAGCACATCGGGCCAGGACGGACCATACGTTGACGACTAATGAACGGACAAAGGACATTCTGAGGGTGGGAACATGGAATGTGAGAGGATTGAATGATGAAGTGAAAGAGAGATTGTTCAGGTGCTTGAGGATGCAAGATTGGATATATATGGATTGACTGAAACTAAATGGCAGGTGAAAGAGTGAGAGAATGGGAATTGGGTTTAGGTATATGTTCTACCTCACTCCCCCTTTCTCCCCCTTATAGTAGAGTAAGTCGTTCTTTCTGCTGTTCAGAGCAGGATTGTCAACTCTTTCTCCTCTGTGCCTTCATTTCCGCGTCCTTCTTGCAAGTTGTATCAAGCTCTGCCGGCCCCCTATATAATGAGCTGTCTCTGCATTAATTGCCACTTAGATCTACTCCTCATTTTGTTCACATCTCTGTCCTCCCCTGTATAGTGTATTATTATTTTTGTGAGTACTCAGGAAGTCTCCAGCCATCTAGCTGCCGTATAATTTGAGTATAAGTGTTGTTACTATTTTTCTTGAACTGTATAGCCTGAGGCGTTAATTCGCAGGCCTGGTAAGGTTTTTGTGATTCATGTAACGTTTTTAAAGTCAGCCAGTGTGAGTAGTGTTTTGTATCTGTAATAATATCATATCTTACTTTAACTGAGCATTATTCGGTTTCCTCCTTTTATCAGGGCTGACTTAGATAAATTTGTTCTTGCTAAATTCGTGTTAATAGAGGCTATTGCAGTTAACCATATATTTAACCTGTTTTTGCCATTACATTATCGTTATGAGTCCTGAATGTTTAGTTGTTAGTTTGGTCATTAAACTTTAACTTGTAATTTTACCTAACTCTTTTGTTTTGAACCTGGAAATTTGTGGGACAGTAGTGATTTTATTATTCTCACTTGAAGAGTTCATTATCTCTCTCTGTTCCGTAACAATATATATATATATATATATATACCTCCTGGGGGTAGGGGGGTTTCAAGAATATTCCTCCAGTATCCCTGCTTGTCATATGAGGCGACTAAAAGGGTTGGTGGTGGGTTAGTGCCCCACCCCGGAAAAAGAACTAACTAAACAAGCGAAAAAAGCGCATCGGGCCAGGACGGACCATACGTTGACGACTAAGGAACGGACAAAGGACATTCTGAGGGTGGGAACATGGAATGAGAGAGGAGTGAATGATGAAGTGAAAGAGAGATTGTTTAGGTGCTTGAGGATGCAAGAGTGGATATATGTGGATTGACTGAAACTAAATGGCAGGTGAAAGGGTGAGAGAATGGGAATAGGGTTTAGGTATATGTGCAGGAGTTAATGAGAATGAGAGGGCAAGAGAGGGAGTATGTCTGATGATAAGCAAGAAGTGGAAGGAGAATATAAGAGAGTATGGAACAATGGGTGCAAGGATTGTATGGGTGAGGATGAAAGTAGGTATACAAGCATGGGCGATTGTATGTGTGTATGCTCCTACAGAGGACCGAGTGGCAAAGAGTGAAAGATGAGTTTTGGGCGGGAGTAGAAGCATGTATGGACAAATCTGAGAGGAGTGAGAGAGTGCTTTTGATTGGAGACATGAATGGCAAAGTTGGGAATGTATGAGTGGATGGAGTGGTTGGTCAGTGGTGTGTGCCAGCTGACGTAGATGGGAATGGTAGTGTTTTGGTAGACATCTGTGCTGGTAAGGGGTTGGCAATAGCCAACACCTACTTTCGACATAAGATGATCCACCGGTATACATGGAGAGTAATGAGGAGGATGGATGGTGAACTTGTTGAACGAAAGGCAATGATAGACTATGTGTGTGTGGATGAGCGAATGAGAAGACAAGTGTTGGATGCAAGAGTGTGGAGAGGGTGGGAGAATTGAGTCTCGGACCATCACCTAATGATGGCCAAGGTAAAGCTGCAAAGAAAATGGTTGAGGAGACGAAGGGGAAGACAGGAGGAAACAACTCCTGTGAGAAGAGTGGAGAATTTGCAAGATAGTGAGAAAATGGCAGAGTATAAGAGCATAGTGGAAGAGAGATTGGGAAGGTATGAGCTAGAGCAGATGGAAGGGGTGGAAGATGTATGTAAGATATTTATGGAAGAGATAGGCGCAGCATGTGAGGTGGTTTGTGGAGTGAGGAGAAGATGCAAGGGAGTGCAAGGGACAGCATGGTGGAATGATGAGGTGAAACGAGCTGTGGAACAAAAGAAGAAAGCATATAGTGAATGGTTAGCGAGTAGAGGTACGGGAGAAGATGAGAGAGAGAAGAGAGAGGTCTATGTGAGTAGGAGAAGGTAGGTGATGAGACTGGTGAAGGAGAGTAAGAAGAAAGTAGATGAAGAGTTTGGGAGGAATCTGAGTGTGAAATGGAGTGAGAGTAAGAAATTGTTTTGGAAGGAGGTAAAGAAAGTAAGGCAGTGTGAGAGGGGAAATAGTAGGGGAGTGAAAGATAGGAATAATAGATTGTTGGTGGAGAAGAGAGAGAAACTGAGGAGATGAAAGGAGCACTTTGAGAATTTGTTGAATGTAGAGAGTGACAGCAGTGTGAGTATAAGTGGTTGGGGAATGGCTGGGAGAAAAAGAGATGAGAGGAGGGAGGAAGAGATCAGTAGGACGGAAATTGTGGAAGCAATGAAGATCAAGCTGGAAAGGACCCATGAATTGATGGAGTGTGTGGTGAAATGCTGAGGTATGGGGGTGAGATTGTTGTGGAGTGGATATGGAAGTTGTGTAGATTGGCTTGGGAAGAGGGAAGGGGTCCAGAGGACTGGAAATCAGGTATAATTGTTCCTTTAAATAAAGGAAAAGGGGAGAGAGAAGTATGTGGTAACCATAAGGGTATTTGCCTTCTTAGTGTCACTGGTAAAATATATAGTAGAATACTCATTGATAGGGCTAGGCATATGACAGAGGAGCTAGTTGGAGAAGAACAAGGGGGATTTAGGAAGGGAGAAGGGTGTGTAGATCAGATATTTGTTCTAAGATGTTTAGTGGAGAAGTATCTAGAGAAGGGAAAGAAAGTGTATGCTGCCTTCATGGACTTGGAGAAAGCTTATGACAGAATAGATAGGCAAGGTATGTGGAAGGTATTAAGAATATATGGAGTGGATGGGAAATTGTTGAATGCTGTGAAGAGTATGAACGAGGGAGCTAGGGCTACTGTGCGAGTGGATGGTGAGCTGAGTGAGTTCTTTGATCTCAGTGTGGGATAGAAACAGGGTTGTGTGATGTCTCCATGGCTGTTTAATATATACATGGATGGGGTTGTAAAGGAGGTGCAGGGTAGAGCAGTGGATGTGGGGGTGGCTCTAATGAATGAAGGTGAGATTTGGAAGATTCCGGTGGTGCTGTTTGCTGATGAAACAGTATTGTTGAGTGACGATGTATGGGAGTTGCAAGGTTTGGAGAATGAATCTGGGACAGTGTGTAGGAGGAGGAAGCTAAGTTAATGTAAACAAAAGTAAAGTTATGGTGTTTGAGAGGAATGAAGTCACAAAATATACAGTGAGGTTGGATGGTGAGGATATGGAGAGTGTGAGTGCATTCAAGTACTTGGGTAGTGTGATGAGTAAGGATGGAACTTTGGGGGATGAAGTACGTGAAATGGTACAGCAGGGAAGGAAGGTTGTTGGTTCACTGAAAGCAGTGATGAGAAATAGGGAGGTGAGTATGGAAGTTAGGAAGTCACTGCATGATAGTATTGTGATCCCTACCCTGACGTATGGAAGCGAGGCGTGGACCTTGCAAGAGGGGAACAAGTCAAGAATGAGAGCAGTGGAAATGAGTTACTTGAGAGGAGCATGTGGAGTGACATGGAGGGACAGGTTGACGAATGAAGAAGTGAAGGAACGTTGTGGGGTGGATGTGGATGTGGTTGAGAAGATTAGGAGAAATACACTGAGGTGGTTTGAACATGTGGAGAGAATGGAGAAAGAAAGACTGACTAAGAGGGTGTATGTAGGTGAGATGGAGGGAGCGAGAGGGAGGAGTAGACCGAGGATGAGGTGGAGGGATGAAGTTGAGAGGTATATGAGGGAGGGGGGGGTGAGTTGGGGGGAGGGTAGTCAAATGGTGGGTGACAGAACGACTTGGAGGCGTTTTGTTTGCGGTCACCGTTTGCAGGATTAGGGCGTCGGGATATATATAAACATATATATATATATATATATATATATTAGATAGATAGATAGATAGATAATGTATGTATATATTTGAGAGAGAGAGAGAGAGAGAGAGAGAGAGAGAGAGAGCGGTACACTAGACGCACTCTTGCCCCCGCTCCGGTGTCAGAAAGGAGAGTATGATTATCAGTGAGCAGCAGCAGTGGTTGGGATGAACACTGTTAAACTAGAATCTGAACACTAATTACAGAATCTGGCCTTCAGGAGGTGAAATAAGATGGTGAAAGATAACCTACAAAAATATGAGGATAAAAAACACCAAAACTAGACTGATTTTATTGAGAGAGAGGGAGAGAGGGGGGATACGTATAACTAATGTGTACCTGAAAAGTGGTTTCCAGTATTTTGGCATGAGGGAAACAGCTAGTAGTTCCTCCTGGCACTAAAGCTTACAGGTGGTGCTTATGTCATTCTTTGTGTGACATGGATATTCTCAGATATTTATGCATTTTTCTTGCCTAGTGGTGATTCATTATTTACTTGCTGTATATGTATTACAAATTTTTATCTAGTCCGCACTGACATCCTGAAAACATTATCCTCTTTTGCTTCACCCCATCACCAGCAGAAATCTGTCCAAAATTGTATAACTTCATAATGCAGCAAAAAAATAAATAAACAGTGCAGAAGGCGTCATAAAATTGAAGGGCTAATCGAGAATACCTACATCTCCTCCAAGCCTTTGCTTAGACGCCTTATTAACTGATTAAAAGCATCTGGCGATCACAAGAGTAAAATACAGAAGACATGATCACAGTGAAGGAACTGCTTGAACACTAAAAAAATGCTTATACCATACTGTTGCTTGGCACATTAAGGTACTGCTCAAGCTTTATTTTTATGTTTGACATCTAGACACCTGCTGCTGTTTATCTTCTACAACAACATGTTGGCTTACTGTACTTAGGTAGTCATGTATGTCGTGTGTATCCAACCGTTGTGGCAGAAGGCAGGAATAATTAATATATGATGGGGCGAGAATGTATTGGTAGCAGGGGGAAGTGCTGCCGTGTTGGAGGACAGAGCGTAATATTAGTACAGAGGGGGAAAGTAGGTTAGGGTACTTGAAGAAGTGTGTGTGTGTGTGTGTGTGTGTGTGTGTGTGTGTGTGTGTGTGTGTCAATGAAAAAAAAAAAGGCAAAATCTTTACAGTACTAAGAATTTATGGAAAAAGTGGTATGTTTGAATTTTCATGCAAAAATTCTCAACTAAAAACCAAACTCCAGTCGATTTCGTTGCTCCCAACGAAACTCAAACACGTCAGCCCAAATCAAGATCATTTCATCAAGGGCAGCCCAAGATACATTTTTTAATAAGAACATAAATAAATCTAGTCAAGGCGACATAATTACTGGGAGAGACTTTCAGGACTGACCACTTACTTAAATGGAAATCATAGAATGTCGACTGCCTCGTACATAAGACACTTGTAGCGAGATAGGATGAGATTCATTATACTCCATTTCACCAAGTCTGCCACCATATCAGTGAAGTCGTCAACACCTGCAGCACTGATAAAAGGTCCTCAGTACTGGATATACTTTTTTGTATCGTCTTTACATTTGTTCTCAAGGTAATAGAGGTTCACCTAGTGCAGAAGATTTACGTCAATCGAAGGCGTTGGCGACGTCGCTGATGGTGCTAGACTTGGTTAAATGGAGTATAGTGTAGTTGAGTACTGCATGGCAGCCATAGAGTGGAAGATATGCAGTTCTGTTACGTGGAGGAATGAACGATCGGCAGTGCAAGGAAGGGAGAATTAAAACTGTAAGACAAGAATCGTAAGTTTATCACGAGAGAATGATAGGCTGTGTATATGCTCTTAGTGTGAGGGTGAAGACGGATGACAACAGACAAATAGCGGATAATAGATAAAATAAGTCAGAGTGCCGGTGCCGAGAGGGAAGATAAGGGGCGTCATAGAAATTTAACATTAAAATTTCTTTCCAAGAGTTGATGTCCAGACAGATGGCAGTGAAACGTTATGATGGTGCCTGGGAAAGAGGAGAGGAATGATTTTAACGGAATACCGAAACCTGAAGGAATGGAAAAAGCATGGAGAAGTGCAAAAAAAGCAGAACGAAAATGGTAAATTGAAAGCTTAGTGTTGATAAGAATGAGACATAAGAGAGAAACAGTGGGGGGAAAAGGAAGACGGAAATGCAGTACTGAAGGAGGTTAAGGCAAAATAGTCTATCTATATCTATATACCTAGGCTGCTTCCCCCAAGGAAAGGGAGGTAAAATAGTAATATGGAAAAAGAATTGGTTTAAGTCGTCAAGTTTTGAAGCTCAAACTGTCAAATGGTATTATCAGATCCTACGGATATAAACACCCAAACTATTTCCTTGCTGCTTAATATGCCATTGATGTAAGAAAGGCCTCACAGGACTAAACAGTTTATAAATGATAATCCTTATTTGGTCTTTAACTGCTTTTCACTACTCCACTTCACTCATACCATAACTTCACCTTCCTACGGCACATTTAAAAAATCAGTCAAGTTTCTAAACAGCAGTTTTCTCACACAAACTCTTTTCTTTGTCACTTTGCGAAACTGCTTGACTGCTTTGTCTTTCATCAATAACGTGTCGCATTTTCCAATTCCCCTCAATTTCTGCACCAGATCACCGCGGCCACCTTAGTTTGCGTTCACGTTGTACCACCGGTTGTGCGTCTCAAGCCCTATTTACATTTCCACCATGTTTCCTCACCCTTGTACTCCACGCATAACCCTTCATAGAGAACCTCACCTCACTTTTTCGCCATCCATGCACCTTCATTTTCCGCTTCACCGTCTCTCTCATCACACTTCCATCACACTTCTTTGCTTTTCATCATATTCCACGTCTCCCTCTCGCCAAATTCTTCACTTCAACTTCACATCTCTACCACCGCCACCTCACCTTCATGGCTTTCCTTCCGCCTCACCTTCACATTCCAGTTCTCATCTTGCACTGATTGCATAGCTCTTCCAGACGTAGTGCTTGCATCTCTCTCTCTCATTCTCTCTCTTTCTCTCTCTCTCTCTCTCTCTCTCACACACACACACACACACACACATCCTTCGCAATAAGAGCAGCTCACCAAACACTTAGATTTACATATCTGTCTCTAATTCAGCAGCACATTAGGCGCCTATAGCTCCATTAGGTAGCAGTAACTGGATTGCTGTTATGCCGCAAGACTGAGAGGAGGCAAGAAGTGGAATGATTTGGACCTCATATCGAAATGCGCGCGCGCGCGCGCAAGCGCGCACGCGCACACACGCACACACACACACACACACACACACACACACACACACACACTTAAAGCTGTCTTTTCGCAACAGAAGACAACGCCTATTATACTAACAAAGATGTTTTGTTTCTCATTATCTTTTGTGCCAACGTGTGTGACTACGCAGATCAATCCTGGATCTGCAAACTTGGCCACCGTTGGCATCTCTAATCCATGTTTGCTGGGAGAATTCCCTTTTGGTTGTGCCTCCGTTCTCTACGCTTTTCGCTGGCCAGATTGCGTGCTTGTTCGAGGTGAAAGGTTCCATCACTGCAGAGGACTCGACGTTGCTTTCTGTCCAAGTCACTGATTTCAAGATCTTTTGGTTTGATGTTGCATTTCTTCAGAGTTATCATTATATGATCTCTATGTCCCCTCTTCTGTCCCCCAGGTTGCGACGTGCTGCAGGGAGTTGGCCATACAGAACCTGATGGGGGAAGATGATGCTCAGGCATGTGGAACACGTATCCGACCCATCTCAGCTCCGTTTTAGCCAGCATGGTATCTGTGCTGGTTGACTTTGCCCACCCGTGAACTTGTAAATGCGGGACTTTAACTTCCTACGTGAGTCCTAGGATAAGTTGTAAGCACTGGATGTGATGCAACTCAAGATGTTGCCATGCTGGTAGGTAGTCCAGGATTCGGCACCTATAAGAGGGTGGAGAGGCATACAGCTGTATATACTGACTTCTTCGTCTCAATTCTCAGGTTGGTGTTTCCAAAAACTCTGGATCTGAGACGGCCAAAAGAGGCTGAGGCGTGGTTGATTCGCGCAAGGACGTCTTCATCAGTGTGAAGTTTATCTGTGTGCACACTTCCATAATAGATAATATTCTCCACTTGTTTTACAATTTCGTCATATACTCGTATCTTAAATGCAAGAGGCTCAGCTGGGGTGTTACTCTGAGATACTATTTCTGTTTCACCAACATTCGTTCGGAGCTTCATTGCATTGTATAAATTGGAGACGATGGTAAGACTCGTTTGTAGGGCTTAAGGATATGTGCAGGCTGAGCATAGTCATCAGCATATTGTAGCTCTAGGATAATAGCTGTTTCAGTTTTTGTGCTTGAAAACGTCTGAAATTAACTAAGCTACCGTCTAAATAGAAATGGAATTTTATTCCATAATCAGGATTCATTTGTTGGCGACTTAAAAAGGTGACTACAGTGAGGTAGAGGTTGAAAGTGACAGGAGCCAGGACACATCATGGCTTTACTCCCACGCCCATGCTGAAGGGTTCGGATTTCCTCCCGATGCATACACGAGCATTCATGTTGTTATGCAGGCTCTTCAGGATGGTAAGAAATTTGATTGGAACTCCAAATTTGTAATGAGCTATCCATAAAAGTTCTCTGTTAACAGTGTCAAATGCTTTTGCAAGGTCGGTGAATGCAATGTTAGTCACGGTTCTGCTAATGGCATTTCTAATGTATCTGTCGGGCAACAAAGATCACATCACAGCCGCTTCTTTCCTTCTGAAATCCACTTTATATTTCAGAAAGTGCTGATTCAGTCAGATGAGTTGTCGGTCTGGATAACATTATCATGGCTGGTACTTCGATACCATTCACAAGGAGGGAGATATCTCTGCTGTTGTCACAGTTTGAGTGATACCTTTTCTACTGTCAGACGGTTACAAGATCAGAAGTAAGCTATTTAGATGGAATTAGTTCTTGGCTCCAGATAGTCTGTTTGTGATCATGGAGGAGCAGGTGGGGTACCTGACCATCCTCTCTGATTAGTTCTGATGGTATGCCAACAGGGCCGGGGCTTCTGTTATTTTTTTGAGATGAGGTGGCCTGAACAGTTCTTGCAAGTGTAGGTAGGAGATTGAGATCTGCTACTTGAGAAACATTTGGGAGTTATCAAAGGTACTGTGCTCCACTGGGTGTCTTCGATTCAGTAAAATATTGAAGTGTTGTGTCCATCTCTTTAAGATTTCCTGCTTGTAGTTTAGGCACTCCCCTTCAGCTGATCGAATAGGGGCAATGTTGTGTTTGGTTGGCCCATAGATGGTTTTATGGTCTTGTAGAACCCATGCTGGTCAATTCATATCAGCCAATCTTTGTAGCTCTTTTGCTTGCTCAGTCCACCATTTGTTCTCCACGTCACACAGTTTTCTCGGGTTTCATTTCTGAGATTCTGGAATTAAGTTTTTAGGGTTAAGGAGCTAGGATGAGTCAACCAGTTGTTATGTGCTCAGTTCTTCATGTATGCCCTCAGCATTTTCATGAAACCAGTCTCTTTGGCGGCGAGCAGAGAAATCTAAGGTTTCTTCCGCATAGCTTTGAAGCAATGTCTTAATGTTCAGCCACTCTCCATCTAAGTTTGTTGCATTGTTGTTTGACTCAAATGGTGGGCTTCGAGCAAGTTTGTTTATAGTAGTGCTGTGGAAGGTGTTAAAAGTTGTCACATCCTTAAAAATACTACATTTTCTTTCTTCGAGGATGGTCTATGGCACACTTGCGGGCATATACTTAGTTGCAGTTTGCTGAGTAAAAGGTTATGGTCTTTTGAGCACTCAGCACCTACAGTATCATAGCTCGGGTTATAATAAGTTCTCTTCAGTCTTGTTGCCTTGCAATGACATAGTCCATTAGGTGCCAATATCTAGATCGTGGGTGCATCCATGTAGTCTTGTGTTTATTCTTGAGTTGAAGGGTGGTGTTGGTGATGACCAGACTGTGTTCTGTGCATAAGGAGAGCAGTCTAAGGCCATTGTTCTTCAAGTTACCAGCACCATGGCAGCCTATAATGCCTTACCAGAGGTGATTATCTTTTCCTACTCTCGCATTAAAATTTCCAAGCAGGATGAGTTTGTCATTGTGTGGTATTGAGCTAATGGAAGCATCCAGAGCATCATAAAAGGAATCTTTGACGATGTCCTCAGAGTCATGCGTTGGAGCATAGTCACTGATAAGTGTAGCATTTTGGCCTTTAAAGAGTGGTATGCGCCTGGACATCAACCACTCTTATTTACCACAGTTGATTCTTGGATCTTCTGTTGTAGTTTGCTTCAGACTGCAGAGCCACTACCATGGTTTCTTCTTACATTGTTTGGGTATCCTCTCCAGATATAGGTACACCCATCACTTGTTTCTTTTAGATTACCCTCTCCTGAGAATAGAGTGTAAGACAAGGCAGCAGTGTCGATTTTACACACACTCTCTCTCTCTCTCTCTCTCTCTCTCTCTCTCTCTCTCTCTCTCTCTGCCTATGTCACGTATGGCTATCGGGTACTTGACAAGACCCCGTGTAATACCTCTTCTTAATACTCGTACCTGTCCTCTGATCTAGCAACTGGGCATTCCAAAAACTTACTCTAATAAATAATACCTTTCCCGTTAATATTCTTTGATTAATAAATAGTACTGTCGTTCCTGAGTCATGTGAAGCATTAATATCGAATTGATTTGCCAGTGGTTCACCCTGCGACTATTATGCATATTTCCAGATAATTTTATTTTTTTCATAAAGCTCAATACACTCCGCTTTCAGAGGATGAATTACCTTGGGCTTTGGAATTTGGAGTTGAGCGTGGTGTTAGTGATAATACAGAGAGAGAGAGAGAGAGAGAGAGGGGGGGGAGGGGGGTGGCAAGGTTAGTCATCGAGGAAGGAGTGGGTGGGGGAGGAAGACGATAGAGGGCACGGAGATGGAAGGCTGGACAGGAGAAGGAGGGAGAGAGGGAAAGGGGAGGAGGAAAGTTGCGGACATAATTAAAGTAGGTAGTCGGGAAGGAACGTAATTTTTACGAGAAAAATAGCATTCACTTTGTAAGCAAACGTGGTTATCGGCCAAATTGATGAGAAGAGGTAAAAACATAACCTGTGAAGTTATGTGACAAGTGAAAACAAGTGGGAGCTTTGTTAATACCAGGTAAGAAAGTGGTGATCATCTTACCCCTACCAATATCCATGGGTGTTACCTGACATATTTTTGCCGGGGACCAGATTTTAAGTTAATGTTTTGCAAGGGCCAGTAGTACAACACTTAGAAATAGGTTTTGCTGTCGGTGTTGTAAAGAAAGTGAAAAAAATCCAGCTGCTTTAAGTGAGTAAGTATTGCTCCATTGTACAGTTAATTACTGCTTTGCTTAGTGATACTAATCACTGTTGTTATTTGTTGGTTCGAGGGGAACATGTATGGTAAAACACCGATTACATTCACACTAATGTAAGTAAATATTTGAAACGATGTAAGAAATGCTTTTTTATCATTATAATTTAAAGTTATTTCTTATATCTATTATAAAGTTAAAGCAGTAAAGAGTTTCAGGGAAAAAAAAAAAGAAAAGGAAAAAGTACAGTTCTCCAGAAACGGTCTCGGTGTCAGAAATAACGATTGTGGTTGCAGTGGTTAAACTATACCTAGGATGTGACTTTTTTTGCTGGAAACGTAGCACGCTGCCAAGATGCTGCCAAAATTATCTCAGCTGGTGGCTCGCAGAGTCAGATTTGCCAATGTTGTCAAACTGTTGTCAGGGAAGGTTAGCGTTGGCAGAGTTGAGACGAGGCAGCTGTGCATCTGTTAGCATACATGAATCAGGAATCACTCCATCACATCACCTGAGACAGCCACAGTTATGCAGGATTTGTATTGTGTGTTGTGTTGTGGCGTGACGGGTCGACTTTGTTCTATTCTGTGTTGCGTTATAGTGTGCCGGGTGGACTGTGTTGAGCTGTGTAGTGTTGTGTTGTGTTGTTATGGGACTGTATTTGCGTATTTGTTATGTTGCTAAGTATATGGTCGACACTGTTGAATTGTGTTGTGTTGTGCTGTATTGTGTTTCAGCGTGGAGGGTGTACTTTGAATTGCTGTGCCGTGCTGTGTCCTGTTGTGCTATGTTACTTGTAGTGTGTAGTGTTGTGATACGATGTGCTGCGCTGTGTTACAGTATGTAGTGTTGTGTTGTGTTCTGTTGTATTATGCTATAGTGTGACGGGTTGACTGTGTTGTGTTTTATTCAAGCGTGATGGGTGGACGTTGTATTGTGTTGTGTTGCGTTCGCCTGTGTTTTGTTACTTTGTTGTGTTATGGTGCGATGCATCACAGTGTTGCATTGCTTTGCTTTATTGCATTGCGTTAAGTTACTTTGTGTTGTTCTGTGACGTGCGGGATGTATTTCGTGGCTTACGTTTTGTTGTGTGGAGTGTGATTTTCTTTTGGGTTGCGTTGAGAGAGAGAGAGAGAGAGAGAGAGAGAGAGAGAGAGAGAGTTATAGACTGTAAAATGCACATGCCCACAACTCGATAATCTGGAATGTGAAAAGATATGTACTAGTTAACTAAAACCTATTTAATCTTGTCGACTAAGTAAGGTTTAGTTTTAAGATATCAAGACGAAAGCTTTGCGATATCCGGTTATTCGACCTTCACTTCTCATGTCCCTCCACCGCACTCTCTAGGCAAGTGACGTTAAGGTTTTGTTTATATTGTGATTGCTTGATATAAATTAATGCATCGTATGACTAAATTACTGTATAATTCCCGATGTCACTAACCAAGGAAAAACTGCCATTCTTCACCAGATTATTTAATTTTCGACAGCAAAGTCGGTCAACTAAACCCCGTTCATTTTATGTGCTCTCTGTGTCACTAAAAGGAAGGGAGAAATTATAACATTTTTTTACCCACTGCTACAAGGAAGAGAGGCTGTCATATAGTTAAGTAAAATCATAAGTTGGTGGGCTGAGTCTACCATCTCTGTATTGGGACGGTTATTATTCTTTCCTTCCTTAAATATCGATAAACTTTATTTTACATCCATTCATGTATTTGTCCATCAAAACAATAATAAACCTTGTTATGAGAAACATATAACTATTCTTCGTTAAGAAATATTAGCACGACACGGCTCGAGATCGTGCGTTTCAATAATAACTCACGTGTGTCTACTGACCCGCTGGGATTTTGGAGCCCTCGGCACCGTTGGATTTCGGTCGGCGGTCTCGTCTCTGCACGATTTCGGCTTTAAACATTGTACAATTTTCATATGAAAAACTTTGCAGATTTTCTTCATCATTTTGGAGATGAAGCATTGTTCTTTTAGAAAACAAAATTGTATGGGTTTCAAACCAAAGGTGCAGCTAAAGACTTGTAAACATGTGATGAATGCTGTCACACCCGGTGTGCTTTCACGGCTTCTGTAGTAACGTTTTCCTGCATTTACCGCATTAAAGCATATCTAGGAAATTAGTATAACTACTAAAGAATAATATCATGAAGAGCTTACGTACGGTATATCAATAACTATCACGGGAGAGATTTTTATAGATATGCGACTTCTGTGGTCTTTGCATGAGTAGCCCGACTTCCATGTTGAACTAGCTGGCGATCAGTGGCAACTCTTATGTTAGTGACGGTGGGAATTACTTGCTAATGATTTAAGAATAAAACTCATGCCAGTGGATATGTAGAATACTTGCTTAATAGGGACTGTCTGCCACGGACATATACTCAGTTGGTAATATTATCAGCAGAACACACACACACACACACACACACTTCCTAGGGCCACCGAATAAAGGAAAAGAAAGAAAGGAGATGGGTAAAGGGATGTGATCAGAGCCAGCAAAAAGTACTTCAGTGCGGGCTTCACACTGTCACCCCTGAGCTGACGGGGACGGTGGACAGTCGCAGAGAGAAGCCAGGTGAAGGAAGGTACTCAGTGACAGGTGGAGTGTGGAAGGTGGGACTGAGACAGGGAAACTTACAACGAAAAATGAAACTGGCACAAAAAAAAAAATAAATAAATAAATAAAAAGGGTAGCAGGAACAGGAGGGAAGGTGAAAAAAGCAGGAAGAGAGTGGAAGAAGCAGGAAAAAAGAGAAAATGAAAACTGCAAAACCAGGTGATGCGGATGACAAAATGAATGATGATAAGGGGAGATTCAAGGAAACAAATGTGTAGAATCATGTGAACAGGAGAGAAGATAATTACATAGATACAATTATTAGAAACTGAACGGGAGGAGGGTTAGGGGGTGAAATAACTCCAGACACTTGTAAAAGAGGCCGGCATAAAAACTCCTCATTTACTGAAGTATCGACTCAGTGATGAGATACAAAGAGATTATTTGAAATTAGCCTTTAGCAGCCCCTTAGAGCTTCCAGGACAGTTGCTGTGGCTTTCTTTGGAACCCCCCTGCCCCCCAGGATATTACCTAAAGGCGCCTTCATTTAGGGTGTAGAGTCACTTAAAATATTTTATATATTAGGTCTATAAAAGCCACCCCAGCACCTGACGACACACACCAGTCCTTAATACTCGTACTATGGGATTCGTTCTCTTTTTCATGATTTTCCAGGTGAACTAATTAAAAAAGGGAAATTTTCATCTCCCTTCACCCATTATATCACAGTATCTGATCACCACCAGACCCTCGCATGGGCGTTTTGAGGTCTTTGCAGGCTCTTTCTCTGTCTTTTTGGGGCTGTTTGCCTGAGGGTCGCACATCAAATAGCCTCACTCATGTAGTTATGAATGAAGACGTCAACTGGTAGACGATAAGATTGGGAGGAGGTAATTTTTTGCCCCTTAAGAAGCAGGAGCACCTCAAAGAGCGTCCCTGTCTAGCTGTTGTTTTCGGTAGCGAGGTGCTTTACTCCCATAGACGTTAGTATATTTAGCTAGGCCCTACATTTCACGGCTGTAGACTTTAGCGACTTTTGATTTTAAAGATGGAAATTTCTAAGAAAAAACTGTATGAAGATTAGCTCGACCTCGTCAACATTTTTGCGTCCAATAACCATAACATTATTAATAACTGGGGAGAAGATGAGTGGATGGAGGCGGGAGGGGAAGAGAGGCAGGAAAGTGGCGAGAGAAGAGGAAAGAAGAATGACGACGGGAAACGCGAGAAGGAGAGAAATAGACAGTAAGCAGAGGCGGACAGGAGAGATGATAGTGTAGCAGGTGGAAGTGACCTCTTGAGAAAGTGAAGAAATTTGTAGAAAGGAGGGGAAAGGAGATACTGAGAAGAGGGTTTAAGTGAGCATGGAAGGAGAGGAGGTGGTGGGGAAGGAAGGAGGGAAGGAAGGTGAAGGAGGAAGAGTGCGTGGAACCATAACCACCAGATGCAATATTTCTTAACGATGGATATTTACTAGTCCTAGAAGCTCAAATATTTTCTCCTTTTCTTAATTTAATATTCACTCTAGTCTGGATACAAAGTGGACAGTATCTGTATGAACGACGCTGATTGTATGAACAGGCAGCGCGGTACACAACGGAGGAGAGGGAGACGAGAGATGAGGGTGAAGAAATATAAGAGGGAAGGTAATAAGCGGAAAAGAGGGAATGGAATAAGAGAAAGTGGGAGGGATGGCAAGGAGGGAGGAAGGAAAAGAGGGAGAAGGGAGTGGGAAAGCCATAAGCCCCACAAGCCGTATTTATGAACATTTTTATCCTAAGATGGACCAACCTCTATAACAGATTAGTGTTATTAATAGGTGTTTAATTCCGTTTTATTGTTACATTAATTTTCACTCTAGTTTGGTTGCAAAGTGAGTAGCAGCTGTAGGGGAAAAAAAACGAGGAACAAGCAGTGTTATACGCAACTTAAGCTCAATAATGTTCGTTGTTAAAGATCCCAGAGCCGTCCACTCTTCACATCCCTCCAGCTCACACAGCGGTCAGACCTGTTTTTCATCTGATCTTTCCTTCCTTCCTCCCGCTCCTCTTCCCTCTTGGCGATCCGGATTTCTGAGCCTCTTTCATCCTCAAGGAATGAGGACAGTATTACGGATTTTCCTTTTGCTCTCCATTCACCCCCGTTCTTCCAATCTCACTTCGTTCCTTCTCTCTGCTCTTTCTTCATTTTCCAGCCTCCTCCTCCTCCTTTCTTCACTCTCTCCCCCCCCTCTCTTCCGGTATCACACTGCTCTGGTCTGCTCTCATGCCCCTAACCACGTGCCACCTTGACCTCGACATCTGACCTACCTTACAGGGGTCACGGTAGCGTTTGAGGTGGGCCGGGATAGGAATGGGAGAGGGGTGGATGAAAGGAGAGAAGGAAAGACGGCCGTGACCAAGGCAAGAAGAAGAAGAAAGCGAGAGAGAGAGAGAGAGAGAGAGAGAGAGAGAGGAAGATTTCTCAATGAAATAGGAAGAGTGTGGAAGAGCTGGGACAGATGAAGAGATAGTGATTAATCATAAAAGAGTATAATAGAGAAATGCTAGGCCAGTTACTCTTTATTCCATGCGGAGCAGCAACCATTTCTTCATATTTTGTCTTGACAATGGAAGAACTTCTTATTGTTTCTCCAAGCCTTTCCAATTTCTGTTCTTTCCCGGCGTTTCACATGTACAGTACTTGTGGTAGGTCAGGGAAACAACGGGATGTAGTGGTAGTCGATTATTATCAGCCGCCTTTAGAAGGCGGAGCGATAATGTTTTCTCCTGCCCCTGTGTGTGTGTGTGTGTGTGTGTGTGTGTGTAATTCACCGGGTCGGTCAGGATCACTTGATTGTCGTGATCGTCAGCTTTTACCCTCCCGGAAGGGAGCTGAGAGCTCATATAGTCCGATCTAAGGGCAAGGCTGTGACCTTCACACACGCACACACCCGTCCCCTTGCTCAAGGGGGACAGTAACCACCCACTTCGTCAGTGAAACTTTTCACAACCTGAGCGAGGCGCGAACTCCCGTCCACCAGTTGGCAAGCGAGAACATTACCACTGCACCAGCGAGCGGTGTGTGTGTGTGTGTGTGTGTGTGTGTGTGTGTGTGTGTGTGTGTGTCCGTCTGTCTGTCTGTCTGTTCCCATTATACTGTATAATATGAACGGCTCGAGCTATTAACATGAAACCTTCAGGGTATCAAGATATGGCCAAATTCTTGACCGAGTTCGTAAATGGTCACTTGGGGTCAAGGTCAAGGTCACCAAAATGGCTGCCAAGGGCTAACTAGTCTTTATCGCCCGCCTTTAGCACCATTATATCTCATGAACGACTGAGCTATCAACATGGATCCTTCAGGTTATCAAGATATGGCCAAAATCTTGGACTTGGCCAACAGCAAATTCTGGCGGGCGATTAGCATTCGGCTCCTGAAAGCTTTTTTTCTCACTCTTATCTTTTTTTTGTTCCTTGATCATAAGCCGTATCTTATTTCCTTCCTTGCATCCTTCTTCTACTTCTTCTTCTTCTTTGTTAGTGTGGTGGTCTTTGTGGCCTTTGTCTCCCACTTCGTCTTCAAGATCTTTTGTTGTTCCCTTTCTGTTCCTTCGTTTTCTGCTTCGAATTATTTCTATCAAGATGTTAAGATTTTTTTAAACTTCTTCTTTGTCTTGACTTTGTTCTTTGAGGGATTTTACTGTCTTCATGTTCATTGAGTTTGTCTGCAAGTTCCTGGGTGCTCAGCGGGAGGCAAAAAGCAAGGCTTGGAGAGAATGCTTGAACAAAACACAAACAGAGGACGCAAAGAACAGGGAAGGAAATGGGAGATTAATGAAAAAGGAACTGACAGAACGAAAGAAGTAAATGAGGAACAACCTACTAGAAGTGTATCGGGATGACGTGAGCTGTTGGTAATGCAAAGAACAGCGCGGAAAGAGGAAAGGAAATTGGGGAGAAAAACAGTAAGGAAAGAATAAATAAATGAACTGACTGACTACGAAGAGGATAAAATAGGGGATTTAGCAAGAAAATGCGAGGGAGCAGAAAACAGGAGACAGGGACCAACAATATGAATAAAATTAAGGAAAAAATTATATATATATATATATATATTGTTACATAGCCTATGATTTCATAATCCTTTGTATAATTCTAACGTATAGTGTGCTGCATGTTTGATCACGATTCGCCTCGTGGCTTCCATAGTGACCGGATTTGCGTGTTCTGCCTTACTCCCCCCTTCTCCCCCTTGTAGTACAGTAAGTCGTTCTTTCTGTTGTTCAGAGCAGGAGTGTCAACTCTTTGTCCTCTGTGCCTTCATTTGCGCGTCCTTCTTGCAAGTTGTATCAGGCTCTGCCGGCCCCTATATAATGAGCCCAGTCTCTACATTATTTGCCACTTAGATCTACTCCTCATTTTGTTCACATCTCTGTCCTCCCCTGTACAGTTATTATTATTTTTGTGAGTGCTCAGGAAGTCTCCAACCATCTAGCTGCTGTGTAATTTGAGTATAAGTGTTATTACATTTTTCTTGTATTGTATAGAATAAGGTATTAATTCGTAGGCCTGGTAAGGTTTTTGTGATTCATATGGAGTTTTTGATGTCAGCCATTATTGATAATATTTTGTATCTGTAATAATATATCTTGCATTAACTGAGCATTATCCGGTTTTCTCATTTTATCAGGGCTGACTTAGATAAATTTACTCTTGCTAATTTCGTGTTAATAGAGGCTATTGCAGTTAACCATATATTTAACCTGTTTTTTGCCATTACATTATCCTAATGAGTCCTGAATGTTTAGTTGTTAGTTTGAGCATTAAACTTTAACTTGTAATTTTACCTAACTCTTTTGTTTTGAACCTGGAACTTTACGGGACAGTAGTGATTTTAGTATTCTCACTTGAAGTGTTCATTATCTCTCTCTGTTCTGTAACATAAATTTGGCGACCTCTTATCAGGATATTCAGGATATTATCATAAAGATATTGCTTGATATTTTGTGACTGTGATTTATTCATGATGCGTACTATTACTACGCTTGATGAAGCCAAAGATTTTTTGTCAAATGTGCAAACAGTGTGTGATGTAGAAAACAGAACAAAGAATGAACTTAAGCTTGTTGCTCAACAATTGGGAATTGCTGTTTGCTCTCATCATTCTAAAGATCAAATTGTTGGCATAATTAATAAAAGCTTGTTTAATGTAACTCCTCCAGATGAGGAAACGCAGTTTGAAACAGCTAAGTTACAGCTAGCCCTGCAGGAGGCTCGTGCTAAAGAGGCTGAGTTTCAGGCACGTGCTAAGGAGGCGAAATCTCAAGCTCGTATTCAGGAGGCACAGGCACAGGCTCAGGCACAAATTGAACTAGAAAGGATTCAGGCAGACCATGAGTATCGCATGAAACAAGGTGGAACTGGATCATCTAGCTCTGATGATTTTGATGTGGCTAAAAATGTTAAACTTGTCCCACCTTTTAATGAAAATGATTTAACAAAGTATTTTCAGTTGTTTGAGAGGGTAGCTACAGGTTTTAATTGGCCCAAAAAGTATTGGCCAGTACTCCTTCAAACTGTTCTCACCGGTAAAGCTCAAGTGACTTATGCATCTTTGCCTCAGGATCAATCTGATAATTATGATGTAGTTAAGAGCTTGATTCTTAAGGCCTATGAGCTTGTTCCTGAAGCCTATAGAGTAAAATTTAGGACAACTTATAAGCAAATAAGCAATCCCATGTTGAGTATGCAAAAATCAAAGAAGATCTGTTAGAGCAGTGGTTAAATTCTAAGAATGTGGATTCTGATTTTGGTAAATTTAAGCAGATGATTTTGCTGGAGGACTTCAAAAGGTGCATTAATAATGATGTAAGCCTATATCTTGATGAGAAAAGAATAGATAATTTGTCTGATGCTGCAGTTTTAGCTGATGAATATGTTCTCACTCACAAGAGATATTCTAAAGAAAAAAGGAAACCTGAGAGTAAGTACGTTGCCTCTACTCAGAGTACAGGTAACAGGAAAGAGAATAAAGATGATGTTTCTCAGGAAGTAAATACCAGCTCCTCCTCTAGATTTCAGAAAAGTAAATGTACTTATTGTCGTAAGCTTGGTCATACTACGGAGAAATGTTTCAGGAGACAGCGAGATGTGAACAAAAAGGAGTCTTTAAATATTCAGTCAATTGGTCTAGTGTCCACCCTTGAGAGTTCCCAGAATTCTTTAACCGAGTTAACTGAACCTGCTTTGAGGGGTAAATTAAATTCTCATGATGGAACTCCTCTTTTGAGCAGTAACGTGGGTGACACTCTCAAGAGTTCATGTGCTAATTTCCTGTCTGATGGTTTTGTCAGTCTTCTGGACAGTAATGACAGGAAATCAGTTAAAATATATCGTAATACAGGTCCTTGCCAATCCCTTATGCTGACCAGTGTTCTAGGCTCTAATGTTAATTCCTCTGATGAAACTGTAATCTTACAAGGTGTAGGGAATAATTACTTCTCTCTCCCTTTGTGCAGAGTGAATTTAGAGTCTGGTTTTGTTAATGGTTCCGTTATGGTTGGGTTGGTTGAGACACT
Organism: Coenobita brevimanus; assembly: GCF_032717465.1. Classification (NCBI taxonomy): domain Eukaryota; kingdom Metazoa; phylum Arthropoda; class Malacostraca; order Decapoda; family Coenobitidae; genus Coenobita; species Coenobita brevimanus. The sequence goes on from NC_136959.1 coordinate 15,594,207, forward strand.
CCCAATGTCAGGTGTAACTTTCTTACTTGGAAATGATATTGGTGGAAGTCAAGTGTGTCCAGCTCCTCAGTTGTCTAGTGAACCAGTGACTGCGACCCAGGATTATGATGTCCCTGATGTGTTCTCTGCATGTGCTGTCACTAGGGCTAAGTCTAAAGTTACTGGTGACTTAGAGGATAATGATGATGATGATGTTATCCTAGCTGACACTTTTCTTGCTAATTTGGACCACTCACCAGATGAGGCAGTACCCCGTAGTATTGATAATTTGTCTCATCAAGAGTTGGTTGAGTTGCAGGTTGCTGACCTTGAGTTGAAAGGTCTAGCTAACTCTGCTTGCAGTGAGGAAGAGTCAGCTGGTGCTTCTACTTGTTATTATATAAAGTCAGGAGTACTTATGACAAAGTGGAGACCCCCAACAGCATCAGCCGACTGTGAATGGGAGGTTGTACATCAAGTTGTCATCCCTCGTGTTTGTAGGCAGGATATCATTAGAGTGGCTCATGATTCCAGTTTGGCAGGACACCTTGGAGTGAGGAAGACTGTGGCACTCATTTTGAAACACTTCTACTGGCCAGGTATCTTCAGAGGTGTTTCCTGGTATTGTAAGTCTTGTCACACCTGTCAAGTTGTGGGGAAGTGTAATCAGACTGAAAAGGTTGCACCTCTAGTTCCCATTCCTCCTTTTGAAGCGCCATTCACCCGTGTGTTGGTGGATATTGTGGGCCCTCTTCCTAAGACTTCTTCAGGATTTTCTTATGTATTGACCCTGATTGATATGGCTACTCGTTATCCTGAAGCCATTCCACTTAGGAATATCTCAGCAAAGAACGTGGTTAAGGAAATGCTAGGGTTCTTCACAACGTTTGGTCTGCCCACGGAGGTATAGTCAGACCAGGGAAGTAATTTCATGTCAAATGTTTTCAAGCAGTCTCTGAAAGAGTTGGGCATCACCCAGATCACGTCTTTAGCTTCCCATCCCCAGACCCAAGGAGTGTTGGAGAGATATCATCAAACACTCAAATCGATGCTCAGGAAATACTGTTTGGAACATCAGAAAGACTGGGATAAAGGTCTTCCATTCGTTGTATTTGCCGCAAGAGAATCTCCAAATGAATCACTGGGCTTCTCACCCTTTGAACTACTGTTTGGCCATGAAGTAAGAGGACCCCATAAGCTACTCAAGGAATGCTGGCTGTTGGAGGAAGATGACGTCAACCTGCTGGAGTATGTGATGAAGTTCAAATAACGGATGTCCACTGCTTTACAGCTGGCAAGAGAGAATTTAGGAGCTGCTCAGAAGATGAAGACTTGGTATGATAAGAAGTCCAGGTTACGCCACTTTCAGCCAGGAGATCAGGTTTTGATTCTGCTACCGGTGCATGGGCAACCTCTTCAAGCCAAGTTTAGTGGGCCTTATTTCGTGGAGAAGGAACTCAGTGATGTCAACTATGTCATCGCCACACCAGATCGTAGAAAGAACAAGCAACTTTGTCACATCAACATGCTAAAGTTATATCACAGGCGGGACGAAAATAACCCAGTCTGCACTGTAGCTGTTCCACCTGAGTCTGCAAGTGAAGTTCTCCCATGCAGCATGAGCCTGAGTGATAGTTTGGGGAAGAATCCTGATATCATGAATGATCTCCAGACTAAGCTTTCTCATCTAGCTCCTGAGGAAAGGCAGGAGTTTTCGGCATTACTGCAGGAGTACCCGCAAGTGTTCCGTGCCACTCCAGGAAGAACCACTGTGTTGATGCATGATGTCGATGTTGGAGACGCAAAGCCAATTATACTACCTCCTTACCGTGCGAACCCAGTGAAAGTTCCTCTCATCCAGAAGGAGCTTGGCTACCTGTTGGACCACAAGATGATTGAGCCCTGTCAGAGCGAGTGGAGTTCTCCTGTCACTCTAGTCCCTAAGCCAGGTGGGTCACAGCGGCTTTGCATCAAATACAGACGTGTTAATCAGATAACCAAAACAGACACTTACCCTCTGCCTCGCGTGGAAGATTGCATAGACAAGATCGGAAAGGCTAGGTACATAAGTAAGTTTGATTTGTTAAAGGGATACTGGCAAGTACCTATGACTGAACCGTGCTAGGGAGATCTCATGTTTTGTAACACTAGGAAAGACTTTTGCATGTTCTGTAATGCCATATGGTATGAAGAATGCACCAGCCACTTTTCAGAAGATCATGAATGTTATAACAGAGGGTTTGGCAGGGTGTGTTGTTTATATTGATGATGTATTAATCTTCAGCGACAACTGGAAAGATCACCTATGCCATGTCAGTAAATTTCTTGAGCATTTGGTTCAGGCTAATCTTGTAGCTAATTTATCAAAGTGTGAGTTTGGTCAAGCTAAAGTTCAGTACCTTTGGTACGCAATTGGTGATGGACATGTTGCACCACCAGGAGCTAAGGTTCAGGTTATAAGTGATCTTCCCAGACCTAAAAGTAGGAAAGAGCTATAAAGATTTTTGGGAATGGTAGATTATTACAGGAGCTTTGTTCTTAACTTTTCAGTTCTTGTATCACCACTTACAGACCTACTGAAAAAGGGAGTTAAATTTGTCTGGACCGATAACTGTGAATCCTCTTTCAACAAACTTAAAGCTATCCTATTAAGTCAGCCAGTGCTCGCTACTCCAAATTTTGCTAAGCCTTTTAAGATGGCTGTTGACGCAAGTGATACAGGAGCTGGGGCTGTTTTGCTGCAAGAGGATGATCAGGGTATTGAACACCCTGTATCTTATTACAGTAAGAAGTTCACTCCACCTCAAAAGAACTACTCAACTATTGAGAAAGAGCTTTTGGCCTTGATTTTGGGTTTACAGCATTTTTCATTTTATTTGTGTTCTGGTTTTGACCCCATAGTCATTTATACCGATCATAACCCACTGAAATTCCTTAGTAAGTTTAAAGATAAAAATCAGAGATTGACAAGATGGAGTCTACTTCTTCAGGAGTATTCATTAGACATACAACATGTCAAGGGGAAAGAAAATGTTATTGCAGATTGCTTATCTATACTTTCGACAGATTGTTTTAGAGTAATAAGAAATTTCCTTTGTAAATTTCTTTTTCTTTGTGGGGAGGTATTACATAGCCTATGATTTCATCATCCTTTGTATAATTCTAACATACAGTGTGCTGCATGTTTGATCACGATTCGCCTCGTGGCTTCCATAGTGACCGGACTTGCGTGTTCTGCCTCACTCCCCCCTTCTCCCCCTTGTAGTACAGTAAGTCGTTCTTTCTGTTGTTCAGAGCAGGAGTGTCAACTCTTTGTCCTCTGTGCCTTCATTTGCGCGTCCTTCTTGCAAGTTGTATCAAGCTCTGCCGGCCCTCTATATAATGAACTCAGTCTCTACATTAATTGCCACTTAGATATACTCTTCATTTTGTTCACATCTCTGTCCTCCCCTGTACAGTTATTATTATTTTTGTGAGTGCTCAGGAAGTCTCCAACCATCTGGCTGTTGTGTAATTTAAGTATAAGTGTAATTAAATTTTTCTTGTATTGTATAGCATAAGGTATTAATTCGTAGGCCTGGTAAGGTTTTTGTGATTCATGTGGAGTTTTTGATGTCAGCCATTATTGATAATATTTTGTATCTGTAATACTATATCTTGCATTAACTGAGCATTATCCGGTTTTCTCATTTTATCAGGGCTAAAATAGATAAATTTACTCTTGCTAATTTCGTGTTAATAGAGGCTATTGCAGTTAACCATATATTTAACCGTTTTTTGCCATTACATTATCCTTATAAATCCTGAAAGTTTAGTTGTTAGTTTGAGCATTAAACTTTAACTTGTAATTTTACCTAACTCTTTTGTTTTGAACTTGGAACTTTGCGGACAGTAGTGATTTTAGTATTCTCACCTGAAGTGTTCATTATCTCTCTCTGTTCTGTAACAATATATATATATATATATATATATATATATATACATATATATATATATATATATATATATATATATATATAGATATATATATCTATATATATATATAGATAGATAGGTATATAGATATATCAATATATATATATATATGTATAGATAGATAGATAGATATAGATATACATATATATATATAGATATACATATACATATACATATATATATATATAGATAGATAGATAGATAGATAGATAGAGAGAGAGAGATAGATAGATAGATATAAACAGATATATATATATAGAGAGAGAGAGAGAGAGAGAGAGAGAGAGAGAGAGAGAGAGATATTGTTACGCTGTCCGCCTTTCCGTTCCCACGGATGCAGCCGTTACAGCTGGGCTAGGGGGATTATGCAGTATGTATCCGTGTCATTCGCGGAGTTTATATTAGCGAGTGTTACAAGTTCTTTTGTTTCTTTCGTTCCTGCCACTGAGGGCAATTTTATTTCATACCATGCTGAGAATGCATTTGATTATTTTGATTGTCTTATGTGAGCTACCAGTATATTTAATAATGTTTTGCTTGCATTAGAAGTACCAATTCATTGTAGAGAGAGAGAGGGGCACGAATTTAAGTTCTTATTAATTAATTTGATTCATGCGTTCGCACTTGGCTGCACACGAGCCAGCCTTTGCCAGTCTCTTCCCAGCCAGCTTTAGTATCGGGTGCTTGTACACTCTCTCTCTCTCCCCAGTCATTTTTATGCCGAGCTGGCGTTTTCATTTAAGTTTATTTTTATTCTTTTTGTTGCTGACTGAGGAAAGTTGATATTTTATTTGTTTTTGTGACCTTGTTGTCTTTGGAGGGCCAGTCTGGCTCACCGTGGTCCTCTCGCTGCCTTTGTTAACGTTCCCCAACACACGTACATACACACACACCCCTAACCCCTACACTGTTTAATCCCATCTCTCTGCACAAGGCTAGTGAGAACCATCGTGAGCTATTAACTGCGTTCCACCTTGGACACGGGTTAAGTAGAAAGTCGTCACCACCGGAAGTAAGTGGGAGGTGTTCCTGTATACTGTCTCGGGCGGTATTACTTCCGATAGTGACGATAGTAGGTTAGATCTATAGGTAGGCTGTTCCGTTTTATTATCAAAGTACAGAGTGTTGCGTTCTTAAGTAAGTATTCTTCCGTTGCGCAGTTTTTTCTCTAGTTTGCGGAGTGTCAGTGCCGGGGTCTGCGTTATTTTTGCAACGCAGTGGAGGCCGATCATCTAAGGCTGACTTGTTGTCTTTTTGTAATAGCCCCGGGTCGGCGCAAACCGTAACAGTGGCGACCTCGCATCAGGATATCCTAACAGTGCCTTCTTCTTGCTAGGATATCGTTACCTTGGCGTTCTCTGTGCTTTGAGGTGAAGTTGAAGTGTGTGTAGTTTCTCAGTCAGCATTAGTATTTCATTATTTAGTACTGCCATTGATTTGTCGCCATGGAGTCACGCGTGTCTACACCAGATCGCGTACGTGCTGAGTCACCTGTGGATATGGAACAACGAGAGGCACATAGCAAAGGTACTCCCCGTGTGAGCCCTGAGTTTGACTATGGTGCTGAAATGCCTCGTTTCGCTACCCCACTATTACCATCTATGATGCCGCCGAGCCAGTTTAGAGCAGTTCCCCCAGGTATGTCTAGTGCTTTCCCTGGAGTTGTTCATTCCACTCCCATATACCCTGGAGCCTTGTCACCGGAGGCTCAGTTGCAGTTGGAGTTGAAAAAGTTGGAGATGGAAATGCAGCGTGCAAAAGAAGAGAGGGAGATGCAGCGTGAAAAAGAAGAGAGGGAGATGGAGTTGCAGCGTGAAAAAATGCGATTTGAGCTGGAGAAGACTCGCTTGGAGCTGACTGCTAATAGACCAACTTCAGATACCCAAACCTCAGGCCGTGCAGAGGATAGGGAGAGTTGGTTCTCAAGGAGTCTAAAATTAGTGCCAGCATTTGATGAGTTGAAGTTGACAGAATGGTTTGTCAGGTTTGAAAAGAAGGCTAGGGAGTTTGAGTGGCCCAGGCAGCGCTGGGTGGGGTTGGTATCTAATGTGCTGAAGGGAAAAGCTTTGGAAGTGTATAATAGGTTGAGTCCTGAGGATGTAGATGATTATGATGAATTTAAAACAGCCATCCTGAAGGCATATGAACTTAGACCAGAGGCTTATCGGTTGTTGTTCCGTGGTGCTCGGAAAAGGCCTGCTGACACCTATATGGCCTACGCTAGGTATCTGGAGGAGAGGTTAGACGAGTGGTTGCTGAGTGAGAGCGCCACTTCGTATAACGAGGTGCGTGAACTGTTTTTGATGGAACATTTTACCAACATGGCTGACAAAGAAATTGGTGTTAAAATTAGGGAGAAGAGATTTAAGACCGTGAAGGAAGCAGCGACGTGGGCTGATGACCGGGTGTTTGCCTTGCGGAGTATGGAGGTCAAGTATGCTAATTTTCAGTATTCCAGGGAGAGGACTGTGAGTGGCCCTGCCTGGGATAAATCTCCCGTGAATCAGTCCAAGGGAAGTACAGAGGAGAAAAAGAATGCAGGGAGAAAGAGCCCTGTATCCAGTTCGAAGCTACTTTGTTACTTTTGCAAACAGAGTGGGCACATCAAGCCTGTCCTAAGTGGAAGGCCTCCCAAAATGCCAAACCAGTGGCACTAGTTATAGGTTCGAGTCAGGTGAACGAGAGGAGTTGGGAGAGTGGTAACGGTGAGGGAGAAGTCTGTGGAAAGCTGGAGTGTAGCCGGCTGTGCTTGCTGCCAGCTCAGGCTGAAAAAGTTACCCAACATGCTACGCCACCTCCGGATGAACTGCCTCAGAAATCGTCCCTAGACTGGTGTAAACCTTTTATGTGTCACGGCACAGTGAAAATTCATGGGATCAGTTATCCAGTTACTGTGGCTCGTGATACCTGTGCACAACAGTCTGTGTGCAGAAACGTGACTGGAGGGCCTGTAAACTCAGGGAAGTATGTGCTGTGTAGAGGCATGAACTCAGATGAATACTATGATTATGTTCATGTGGAACTCGATTGCCCCATTGTTCAGGCTGCAGCTCAAGTAGTTGTTGCTGATGTAATGCCACTAGAGGGGGTTGATTTTCTGCTGGGGAACGACCTGGCTGGGGAGAAAGTATTTCCATCTCTTCCCCCACCAGTTGTTGTGGCAGAGAAGTGTTTTGACGCCCCAGAAATTGGTATTGAAGTTGATGCAGAAGTGGAAGCCATGTTCCCGGTCTGTGCAATTACACGATCTATGGCACAGGTTGCAGCCCGGGAGGAAGAACTGGTGAAGCCACAGGTTCTTGGGGTCGACTGTGATGAGGCAGGGCCACCAATGGAGGAACCTAGTGAGCAGAGTGTTGTTGTAGTGGGTGAGGAGAGTGGGAATGCGTGCATGGGCGCCGCCCCACTTCCCACTCAGGACACTAGAGGTGGTGCTGAGTGTGTCTGTGTGGAGACTGAACCCAGCCCACCGACTGAATTAGAAGAATTTCAGGACGCTGGGGTCGACTGCGGGGATGCAGGACCACCGTCAAACGCGCATGAGGAACAGAGTGCCTCTGTTGAGGGTAGAGGTGATGATGTCAGTGTGGAGTCTGACATTCCTCCCCCTGTCGAGTGTATTAGAGGTGACGCTGTGATTGATCGCCCTTCGCAATCCAGTGTCCCGACCAGTCCCTTATCTCAGTCCTCAGTAGAGCTGGCGGGTGTTGGATCAGCAGAATTGAGGGTGAAGCAACAGGAGGATGTAACATTAAAGCCCTTGTTTGCTCGAGTAGGGGAAGAAAGAAGTATGGAGTGTGGTAAGGAGGAGTTCCTGATTAAAGACAATGTTTTACATCGCCGATGGACGCCCACTGGCGCCACGGTGGATGGAGGAGTGGGTGAGTTAGTGCAGGTGGTGGTGCCTGTGCAGTATAGGGTGCCGTTAATACAGTTAGCACATGAGGGACCTTTAGCCGGTCACTTGGGAAACAGAAAGACAGTGCAGCGCTTAAGGTATAACTTTTGGTGGCCAAGTATGCCGGGACAAGTTGCTGCGTACATCAAGAGCTGTCACACGTGTCAGATAGTGGGCAAGCCTAATCAAGTTCTTCCTGTGGCCCCTTTGACTCCCATTCCTGCAGTTGAACCTCCGTTTACCCGGGTAATCATTGATATCGTGGGCCCTTTACCTCCTACTTCTGCTGGAAACAAGTATTTGTTAACCATAATGGATGTTACAACGCGATACCCAGAGGCTATACCAATCAGAAGCATGCAGGCGAAGTCAGTAGTCAAGCAACTTATCCTGTTCTTTACTCATTTTGGCCTGCCCAAGGAGTTGCAGTCAGACCGTGGAGTAAATTTTACATCTAATTTATTTAAGCAGACAATGACAGAGTTGGGCATCAAACACATTTTGTCCAGTGCCTACCATCCGCAGTCACAAGGTGCCCTGGTGAGGCATCATCAGACCTTAAAGACCATGCTGCGCACCTTCTGCTATGATAGTGGAAAGGATTGGGACCTAGCGGTACCCTTTGTTATGTTTGCAGTGAGAGAGGTACCAACTGAGTCGTTAGGGTTTTCACCCAATGAGTTAGTGTTTGGGCACAGAGTTCGTGGTCCTTTGGATGTGGTGCGAGAGGCCTGGAGTAACAACAAATCTGGCAACCAGGAATCCATGCTTGACTATGTCTGCCGCACTCGGGAGAGACTGCATTGCGCTTTAGAGCTTGCCCGTGACCATCTAATCGGGGCTCAAGCGAAAATGAAGGCTCATTACGATAAGGTCAGAAGTCATGAGTTTAAGCAAGGAGATGAAGTTTTGGCACTGCTGCCCATGCAAGGAAAACCTCTGGCAGCTAGATTCAGTGGTCCTTATATTGTGAAGAAGAGAGTTGGGGAGCTTGACTATCTAATTGTTACCCCAGATAGGCGGAAGAGTACTCAGTTGTGCCACATTAATATGTTGAAGCCATACTACCGCCCAGTTGATTCTCATTGTGGGATGACTGCTGATGTCTCTCACCTGGGATGTGAAGGACGGGGAAAGGAGGACGTGGCATCAAAGGAACGTGCTGTGGAGGGAGCTGTTGGTGCCGGTGATGTGAGTGGTGGACCAGGGTTACAGCCACAGTTCCTGGAAGGTGACTTTGGAGTGGACGTTGAGGGAACCAGGGATAAGAGCGCTACTGTAGTTTTGGTGGTTGGTAGTGAGTTGGAGGAGCAGGAGGAAGTGCTTAGTCGTGGTGAGATGTTACCAGCTGACTTATGGGAGGGCAATGGTTATGCAGCTCTGGTGGAGAAATTGCGACACCTTGATCCAGTAAAGCGAGAAGAGTTGTGCAACAGATTATGGAAACATCCGAAAGTTTTTGGAGATTCACCGGGATTGACAACTTGGGCTACTCATGACATTGACGTTGGGGATAGTAAGCCTGTAAAATTAGCTCCCTACCGCATCAACCCTATCAGACAGAAAGCTCTCGATAATGAGCTCAAGTATATGTTGGACCATGGATTGATTAAGAGGAGTTTCAGTGAGTGGAGTTCACCAGTTACCTTGCAGCCGAAGCCAGATGGGAAGGTTAGGTTGTGTGTGGACTTCCGGAAGGTTAACTCACTGTCTAAGACCGATGCTTATCCCTTGCCTCGGGTCGATGACTCCGTGGACAAGGTGGGAAATGCCACTTATATCACCAAACTTGACTTAGTAAAAGGATACTGG